>NC_133210.1:8459230-8719230 GCF_958299795.1 Porites lutea
AATGGCGTGACACTGAAAACCAGCAATATTAATAAAAAGGTGACAACTGACAGGCTTTCATCCTCCAATACCATTTATTTCTACTGTTACAATTTTTTGTTGTTTATTTTCTTTTTTGTGTGCTGAAGCTGTATTTAAGTTTTGTTACTTACTGACTTATTAATTTATTATTTACTATTGCTGTGTATTAATGTTGACTGATAATTTGTCGTCATTGAGAAAAAACTTTCTGGCACTATATAAATTGTTTTATGTTATTATTATTATTATTATTATTATTATTACTATTATTATTATTATTATTATTATTATTATTATTATTATTATTATATACTATCGCATAAGATGTGAAAAAAACATTCCACACCAATATAAGCACTGAGGCACATGTACCAAATCCGCGGTATGGCCAATCTCGTTCCCAGAGTCCGTGTGGGAACTCTGGGAACGAGATTGCGGTATGGCCAGTACCTTACACATGCGCAAAACCATAACCCTGATGAGCCCCAATAAGGGCAAAACAGCTGTCCATGACTGCCACTAAACGGGTGATATTGTTATGCGCATGCGTAAGGTACTGGCCATACCGCGGAGTTGGTACGCGTGCATTCTCATCCCCAGAGCCACTCGGCTTAATTTGTAACCGACCAGTGGCCAAGAAACGACAAACTCTGGGGACGAGAATGGTACGTGTGCTTCAGTGCTTGAATTGGTATTGTTTTAAAACACATTTAGCCGTCCATAAATAAGAGATCGTCGGAACTTGGAACTGACAGCTTGCTCAAAAGAGCAGCTGTTGCGTTTTAATAACTCACCAATCTTACCCAGAGCCTCCGGAAAAACACCTCGAAAAGCCGCCCCCACCCCCTCGGAAATTGCCTCGTTTCTGAACTGCCTCCACCCCCTCCCCTCGGAATTTTCCTTGCCCTTAGGCTTTGAGATTGTACTCAAAAAAGTGGCATAATATGTTACTAGCAGTGCTCCTATATTTCTAAAATTATGCCAATAATTAAGCTTATTTTTGTAAATTATGCTTAATTTTAGCTACATATGCAAAAGTTATGCCTCTACCTTTTTCTTCAAATTCGGTAAAAATACCTCAATAACAATGCAACAAACAAGTAAATGGGAGAAACATTTACCCTATTTACATGTAGGAACCTTAAGTGTGCATAATTCAGTCTCTGAAAACTATAAAAATTCAAAGAAAATACCAGCACACGGACGCTATCTTGGATAACAGAGCTAGTCAGTTATGAGCATTTCTTGGGTCCTGTGGAAAGATCCTAAGTCATTACCTTTGGGACCCAGGTCCCATGAATGCGACAATAAGCAGACAATTAGTTGATTTTGTCACTTAAATTTGCCCGTAACGCTTATCTCGAGTCAAAAACAATTTGTTTGCATGGTCAATAAATGACAAATTTGCGCTCCAAGACTAGCCAAAAGTGCAAATTATGCTAGCAGTGCTTTTTTCGGGAAATACATCCATTGAAAGTTATGCCCGTAATAACGAATTATGCCAAAAATTATGCTTGCAAAATCTATCAAACCCTAGTTGCCCTCCGTGAGGGGTATGGATATTTTCTGCAACTACATATTGCACGATCGTTTCTTTGCAAAATAATAACTGAAAATGAAAGGAAAGATTTCTTGTAACCGGCACACACTGGATAGGCTCAAGTTGCAAATTTCATCTGTCATTAATTTACATTTCTCAGCAGTAAGAGTTAAAATTTATCCTTTTTGCCCCCCTCTTCTTTGTAACGAAAAATTTCACCTACTCTAACATCTTTTGAAAATGCACTGCTAATTATCACACAATTATTCATACCTGTAGGTGAACCTGTTGGTGAACCTGCTGGTAAAGGGAATACCAGCAACTGGATTGTAGAACTCCCGTTAAATAATGTGCGATTGTCTTTCTTGCAGAACCATGTACATTTATACTTCCCCTCATCAGCCTCAGTAATGTTAAAAATGGTGATAATGAAATCTGTTTTGCATTTTGTCTTGGTTTTCCTTTCTTGAATTTCATACTTCTCACCGGATTTTAAGGACGTCCATATGTTGCTAAAATACCACTGTAATTCGTTGTCACAACAGTAGCTTGGTCGTACTGCAACCAGGCATCGTAAGCTGACGTTGGTAAAGGCTGTCACCAAAGCTATGGGAGGAGAGATATACGGGGCTCCAGGCCACGAACCTATATTCGAAAATGTGAAAAATATTATAAACAAATAATATTTTTAAACAAATCATTGCTGCGTTTCACTGGTGCAGCGTCAGTACATCCCTATTTCCAGTCCCTCCCATACTGAGTCCTGAGTATTTGTGACAATATAAATGTGGCAAATGGCAAATGGGGCATCACGATGATCATGCTTTTTTACTTTTCTCTTTTACGCCTTCTCTCCTATTCTCTTCAGTAACACGCCGTCCTTAATGACCCTTCAGCAAGTGGGTGAAACAATCCTTCAGCAACCGTGGGGTGTTTATATAGCACTCTTTTAACTGATTGTGTGTGCTAAACGGGTTAAAAAAAGCAAGGGTGTCTCAGTGGTAACAGCTCTAGCCTCCCACCCATGTGGCCTGTGCTCGATTTCCGGAGGCTACACCGTATGTCAGTTTATTTTGCTGTTGTCTCGCCCTTGCTCCAAGGTTTATCTCTTCTTACTTTCTCTCCTTTAAGACCAACGTTTGCAACTTCCAATTTTATTATTGACAAAGAGGGCGTTTATTAGAGATAGGCGTCTAATATAATTTTAACAGCGTAGAGGAGGCGTTTATTAGATAAGAGGCTTTTATTTAGAAGTGGGCGTTTGTTAGGCCATTAACGGTTTATAGGTATTTAGGTATTTGCACCTACATCCTCTCCTATTTTGTCTTTTTGGGGGCTATCCCGCACCAATTTAAAAGATTGTTTTTGATTAGCTGGGAAACAATAGGGATTGTCACATAACAATGTCCCTATCCCTGAAAACAATGGAGGTGCAAATTAAAGGGGATCAGTGAAATAAGAGGTTTAGAACGGTGCAGGTCTACTGCTTTTTTGGAGTTTTCTATGTAACAAGGTATGTCGCGTTCTATTTTTGCTTTATCCCATTCCCCAGGCTTCGTGTCACTGCATTCGTAGGGGAATAGTTTCGACACATTTTTTGTCCACTTTTTAAGGGTAGTTTTGTTTAGTGGTTTTTCGTATCTGGCCGGACAATCGTTCTTACCTAGAACACGTAATAGTATTTGGCAAGTATATCATTGATGTAGCTAGGATACATCTGCCTCAGGTGATCGACTGGCTTATCCTTTCAAATCATTTCACTCCGGATGTCTCGTGTTAGTGGAAGTCAGAAGCTGGTTTTTAAAACATGAAGCACCCAATATTTAATTCCATCTGGATAGAATGTCTGTTCATTGCAACAGGACAACCCCAACTTTATGTTTCTGGTACCCATTTATGAACCTGGATCTAGTTGTTCGAGTGCCGATTGGCGCCAATGGCTGATATTTCTTCTGTTCAAAAACACTTTCACAGATAAGGTTTCTCTAATTTTTAGAGCATCCATTCATCAAATTGTAGAAAAAAAAAGAATTAAACTGACTTTGCTTTCTAAAGCTTTAACGTCTGAAATTAAATTTTGCTCTAACCCGGTGGTTTTGAACAACCCAGCCCTGATTGAAAAAAGGGGTCTACGTAAGGGTTTAAACTGGTACAGCAATTTAGCTGGTTTTACTCACCCCGGTTTATTAGTGGCTTTATTTAAAGTAATCAGATCACTTACAAAAATAACGTATTTCAATTATCCCAGTCTTTTCACTCGACCATTCAGTAATGTTGTTCATTCCTGTGCAGTTATAAGCCCCTGCCTGTTTTTCTTGGATATTAGGATTTCGAAGAACAGAATATAAGGTGTCCTCTCCAACCAGCTGCTCGTAGAGATAAAAGCTTTCAGATCCGTTGATGATTCGTTTACTATCTGGATTGTACCAAGCAACACGAGGACGAGGCCATCCCTTAAAGACACACTGAAGTACCATTTGCGTCGTATCAGGATAGTAATCCACTGGAGATCTTGTCTTACGTACTCTCTGAACTGGAACTGAAATTAAAAGCAATTTTTCGTCTTACTTTCCAAGCTGATAAGTCATCCACTCAGTTAGTTTTAAGATAGAGTGCTCTCTCATTTTTAAGTGACACTTTCCTAAAACAAACTCGTTAATGCTTTACTGCAGTTCATATGTTGATTTTAGATTAGGGACTCAGTAAAGTGCGTTTGTTAACGTTGAAGGTGATTCAGCCGGACGAAACCTCAACCGCTTTATGATTATTACTCTAACCGTAAGGGCTGGCGTTACCATGCAATTAAATCTCCGTCAGCCACCTACGAGGTCTTCAGCAGGGATCATTCATAATACATGTAAAAAGAAGACCAAAAATTATTCATCATGATGTTTTTATATAAACCATGAATTACAAAAGAGGGAAAAGGAGAAAATGCTCACTAGCGTAATTTATAGAGAAACATCCACGTGACTGATTTACATCCGTCGAATAGTTTTGCAGTAAGTATAGACCTTTACTGGCCCCGAGGTTTCTTTCAAGGCTCTGCCAGGTCATGTCTTGCACATTTCCGCCAGTCTTAATCGAGCATTTTAGAGTCACTTTAGAGTCTCGCGGCGTTACTGTTATCGTCTGAAAGGGGGGTTGACAAGTCTGCGCGGTTATTTCACAGTTCATGCCTCTTGTGGGTGACACACCTATAAAAAAAAAAAGAAGAAAAAGACTATAAAAGACTACAGGAAAATCTTTGTCTGTTTGCTTGTTTGTTTATTTTTTCAAACATTTTTATGAACACGCTTATCAAACATCCGCAGTCTTTCTTAAACAAACTTTCAGTCTCTGAGTACATTTCCTCAAGGGGGTGTGACTATCTGAGTAAACGTTACTAACCGAGGCCATGTATGATTGATGCGGGTTGAGTGGACCGAGTGTAAAATCAGAGCACTACAAATACCAGTCAAAACAATAACTTACTATCTCTTAAGAAAACTAGTTAGGGAGGTTAAATCTTGCTGTTTATGCTGTATTTCCTCTCCATTTTTTGAAGAGTCCTTCGAAAAATCACTACCTAGCCCATTTTGAAGTCATTTTGATGTTGCTGGAGTTAGCTTTTCCAACCTGTGACAAGCTGCCACAAGACGAGAAAGCTTCAAGAACCCTTTGAGGGGTAAATTATCAAACCCAGGAAGAATTGTATTTGAAAGCAATCACGAAGAATACAAGGATGTCAAATAGATTAGCAAACACGAATTACGGGTTAGTTGCAGGATAACATACTATTAGCTAATAAAGAATTGGCATAGCCAAATTTACACATTACACTTACAGTGGGGCAAAAATTATAGATCTCTCATATTAGAGATGAAGCGTAAACTGTGTGACTCTAATTCACTCAATTGTACGCGCCCTCGATCTGTTCCACAGGGAATGCCGCCCAAAAGCCACACGTCAGTTTTTGTTCATTGTTTTGTTTCCTAATTACCCCCTATGCCTGAATGACTGCGTCCGAGTATAAACGGCCGTCTCTTTCAAGAGTTTAAGAGACTAACGCTAACCTATTTACGTGCTCAACTTTTTTTCCAAAGCTATAAAGCAATAACTTGAACATAACTGAGGAATCCGTTTTGTTATTGTAAGAGTAGCTTAATTCCGCTGGTCGTGACTTTAAATCTTATGTTAGAGGAGAAGAAGAAACGACCAAATAATAAGAGGGAGGATGAAGGAAAAACCTACATAATAGGGGAGAGGGAATTCGCAATCTAGAAAGAGTGAAGGGCAAAAATCAGTAATGATAGATTGTATACGATACACGACGCACATTGGGATAAAATGTCAGTTTGAATTTCGATTGGATTGTTTATATTCTTTTCAAATGTTTTCTCAGAAGAGCTTGCTCTTAGTAACTGTGGAACATTGCCCCATGTAAATTCTTTCTTCTATCCTGGAGGGTGGTATGAAGAGAAATGTACGTATGGTAAAGTGTTTGTTGGTTTGGTTTGAAGTGAGTACGCACATTTAGGATTAATTCTATTTTTTTCCTCCGCTGGGATATGCGTATCTAGAAAAACGTTTTTCTGGCTCAGATATTTCTGCAAAAAATTTTATATGCGGTTAATTATTAAGTTCAATGAATAAGGGGATGTTCAATCTTGGTACTCGAGAACTGGACTGTGCTGAGCTACCGTTGGGTACCCTCAAGAGAGAATGAGCTAAGAAAGCGAATCCCTGTGCCACATGATAATTTTTTTTAATCTAGTTAAAGTTCGCGCGTGTGCTGCGTAGGTTATTTTTGTCTGTTCTTTCGGTGACCCGCGTGGTCTACTTTCACTTGAACGTGACATGTTTCGCCGCCAAACATTTGAAGTTTGACAGCCATTATAATAATTAGTGCCAGGAGCCGATACTAATCGGCTCCTGTTGTTGTCATGTTTTTGATCAGCGCGTTCCGCTCATAATTTAGGAATGAATCTCATTTACCAAGGGATTGCAGTATTGCAGTATACGTCGCTAGCTTCAATTGTTTATGCGAATGTGCAAGATATGTTTTCTCTTTTTCCAGGAATGTTTTTCGTTCAGAAACAGTACATTTGCTTTTAATAATGATTCTTGAGAGTTTCAGACTACATTACTTTTTGTTAACGTCTAATACGAAGCTTGCGATGAACATTTCGCCCTGCGAACACAAATTAGGTCAGATGCTTCAAGCTGTTAGACAATCGCTAACCTAGATGCCAGAGACTTTTTATGCGCGGTTTCCGGTTTCGGTCAATTCTTTATAGTGAGCGGTGTGCACAAATTTGTCTAGCGCTCTCTCAAAATTTAAATGTTTGGCGGCCAAACAATCGTGTTTTTTTTCTTTGAACCTATTTTCTCGCTACGTGTCCACGATTGGATCCAAACGACGGTATCACAGCTCGCGGGTGTGGATGTCGCCGGAAGAGACAGTTGTCGTTTTCTATTGATGTAGCGAAGACCTCAATTAGCAATTTCGGTCGAGACGGAACCGCTTTCTCTGGCGAACTTCACAAGCCAGGACCGTTTTGCTCTTCGTCGGCTACTCTGGCCGGATTTTTCTGCGCAGAATTCGAAATCTTTTGACTCGTCGGCGAAAGTAATACCAAGTTTGCACGTCATATCGCTTGCTGTGCGTAATCGGCAGTGAAATGAATTACCCGCCAAGTTTAAAATTTAATGACGCCACTCTAACCGACCAATAAGGTGGCGTCCTTAAAATGACCACGTAGTATGACACAGAACCAAGAATAGATTGAAAATAATTTTCATGGGAAGAGGGTCATGTATGGGGGATTCGCTCTTTCAGATCATTCTCTCTTGGTACCCTATATCGTTGTGTACATATTTGCTCAGTTTCGCCCATATTTGCTTAGTTTCGCCCATATTTGCTCAGTTTCGCTCTGTCAGAAGTCATTGGAAAAAGAGTGTAGCAGAGGATACAAAACAGTACTTCGTCTCGGAGGGAAAGAAAAGATTTGGACCCGGTGACCATTCAAGTTCCCGAGAACAAGGTCACGACCATGTACGCCGTGAGCACTGGCACCCTGCCCGAATTCTTAGCGTGAGTATATGAAAAAAAAAAAAGTGTGATCGCATTAGTGTCCAGAGAATACCGTGCTCAGGCACAGTTCCCGAACACCAACTCTGAACACCGCTAATTCTACTCTTTATTCGACAATACGTTTTAACTAGTATTCAACTTGAGTCCAGTTGGAACTGCAATAGAAAAGGGCATCACTCTCAAACAGAATCAGTTTGAGGAATTAAACCTTTGGGGAAATGATGTAAGTGGGCTGGTTGAGACGACTGATGCCCGAGGAGACCGAGGCAACAATGGTGATAGGAAAGTTACTTGGTCGTTGTAATGTACTGCATTTGCGAATCCAAACCTTCAGATAAGGGGGGGCCCGGTCATCCAGACTCTGAGATAAGGAGGATGGGGCGGTCTAAAAAAATTTTTTCTCGGCCCCTCGGGCCACAGTTTGGTCCAAAAGTAAGGGGGGAGGGGCCCCCGGGCCCCTCCCCTGGATCTGCCGCTGACCTGTAAAGACATTTGGATGCAGGCAAGTTAAAGGACCGTCCAGGTACCATGATTTCTTTTAAAACAAGGCACAACAAAAAGCCGAAAAGCCTCTGTAGAAATTTTTATATGTACCCATCCCACATGAGTCACCTGCTCTGATGAGAACCAGTTACTTGCCATCGACACCTTGTTCAGTATCGCTTAGTGACTAGTACGTAAGTACAGCCGACACTTGACGCTCCGCCGCTAAGAATGTCTTCAAAACATTTGCCCGTAGAGACATAGGCGTACGGGCAATTTTTTGCCTGGGGGGGCGGTAAACCATTTGCCCAAAAAAATTCTTGCAAGTTGCCCAAATTTTTACAAAACAGTCGAACAGAAACGAGGGCCATACGATGCAACAATATAGGCCGTACTAGCATATGAAAGTGGCTCGATACAGTTTTTCAGGGCTAATACCTGTGAAGTTTTTTTTGAGCATAGACTACGACACCATAAACAAACATTTGGAAAAATTGCCACTACAGTTGTATTAAATAAAGATGAAAATTTGTTATGATCCGGGTTGCAATAACATCGGAGTTGTCATAGCAACCAAATGACGCCATTACCTATTATATTTGCAGGAACATTTAGTCGCCTCGATGTTCGTGAAGTTAAAACAGAATCTGTAAGAGCGTTGAGGAGATATTTTGGGATAAAGTTTTTTATCGTTAGAAATACGGTAAAAAAGGAAAATCTTGATGTTTGGCTGTTATCTATAGAAAACGAAGCGCTTTTTACATGCCATTTCACCTCATTGTGGTTTCAATCTTTTTAAAAAAGGTGGGTAAAAGATCATGGAGATAGCTCTGGCCAAAAAAGGATTTGAGTATTTAGTATGTATCAAGGCGCTCTTGTTAGCGGTTTTGTAAACATTTCGGTCTACTTTAACAAATTAGTGAATAATTTTTAAACCACTCGATAGATTTTTTTTAAAAAATTACGATTCTTTGCGTAATTCAAACTGAGATTACTCAGCCACTTCTTCACTTTCAGACCCATTGCTGATGCTATCTGCCATACACTGTTCTACGAGCAGAGATGATTCTAGAAAGTTCGGCGGAAGTTTATTCTAATCAATTCACGACTGGAAATAGCCAATTGCAGCACAGTGCCCAACAATAAAAAAAATCAGCACATGATACCCTTCCCTTATAACCAGAAACTCATTACGTGCTAGGCAACCACTGTCTCGTTTGAATGTAACAGTACTGGATTATTACGCCTACTTCATGTTAAAATAGAAAATATTTATCTCTTCAAAATAATGATTTAAAAAACACGGAAACGTCTTAAATAACTGGTTTTGCCCAAATTTTCTCTCGCTGCCCAAAAAAATCGGAGTTGCCCAAAATTTGGGGGGGCTGCAGCCCCCCTCGCCCCCCCGGCCCGTACGCCTATGCGTAGAGAGGAGAAGTCGTTACGTCACGCTGCCATGGTAGCAACCTTTCTGGATCTCAACAAAAACCGTCCCGGTCTTGCTAATATAGCAGAAAAAGCGAAAAAATTGACATGTATGACTTTCCCGTGCCTGATTGCATACAGGAACAAAACGGTAGCCCACAGTTTTCTTCTATCGTTCGTCAATGCAAATAACCGTCTTTGTCAAGAACAATAGTTGAGATCCAGAAATTTGCTACCATGGTAACTTGACGTCACGCTTCTCTCTATTTCTCTGAGTTTCTCTGAGTTTTATGATGAGAACGAGTTTTTTCGCAGATAGTCAAGAAGCAGTGGGTATGCGAGATAATCCTTTTACTCTTGCCCGGCAGGTCTTTAGAATTTGGCTGTTTCGTCATTTCAAGCTATTTCAAATATCGCAACCTTTTTTGCGTGCACCATGCAACTGACGTCTTTTGCCCAATAACTGTTACTAATTGGACAATTGACGTAATTCTTCGAGAACTTAAACCCACTCTCTGTTTGTCAGCATCATTTCGTTTTGTTTTATGATGTATTGTAAATGAGAGGTAGGCTACACACATTCGGACAAGACAATTTTTCTAATAATTTCATGTTCCAACTCGACATAGGCCGCTAGCTCGTTCATTATGTGGCCGGCTAAACGGAGTTTAGCCATTTAATAACAAAACCGCGTTCTAAGACATTTTTTCAGTTTGCCCAAGGCTTTTATCTAAACACCATGCAATTTCTTGAAAGCATACAGACTAGACAAGAAAAGCATTTATTTTCTTTAAGTAAACCAGAGGATAGATAAAGAGACTTCGGTCCAAGATAGAATTAGTTTAAATGTTTAGCTAAACCATTTATAATTTGGCTATGTAATTTCTCTATTAGCTATGGGCTATCCAACAACTGACCCCTAGACTATCTTTGTACTTGCTTGGATCGATTCGACATCCTTGTGTTGTATTGACCCTAGTTTAATGCTCTTAGCTCCCACGAGTTTCAAGTAGCTTAATTAGTAGTGGAAGAATCTGAACTTACCATAGTAAAAGAAGGTAATAGGTAAGGACTCCTATTGTAAGTATTCGGATTTTTTTCATCCGAGCCACCTGTGTCACTGACTGAACAAACATCTTTCTCATCCTAGTATTTTTTGTTTTTTTAGGCTCGACTTCCGCAGCTCTTTTTCGTCCCCGAGAAGAGAAAGGACGAAGAGAGGTGCGGACTCATTTCCTGAAAGGCAGCTAGTAATCGAGCCTACTTTTTGTGTTGACTGACGTCCATTACCAGTAATACATTTATTGAAAATAAAACTTGTGGGTTTAAAGTGTTCAGATCGAAAACACCGAACTATTTATCTGCAGTTTCTTTTTCATTCGCTGCAAGAGAGGATATCCTCTCTTGGCTGCAAGAGCTGTATCCTCTCTTGTCCGCAGTCACCTGATAAATGACTTCCCTTGTTTTTAGAGCCTAGATTTATTAAGTTTATTTCTAAATTTTAATAAAGATAAAGTAACAGGGATTTTCACATCTAAATAGTAAGGCTTGAAGGGAAACAATTTAACTGACACTTATAAAGTATACAGGAATTGCTTACTTCAGGTTACTTACAAAGATAACGTACCTTGAATCCAAAGAATCGTCAAGGAACAAAACACATAGAACTTAAGGATACAAAGTTTGAAATCTTTTTGCACGCAGTATTTCTTCATGTCTGCTGTCTCATTCGCTCGTGAGCGACAAGCATGTGTCTTGGTGTTGATAATCAGCTTTCTCAATTATTTCAATGCACTGCGTTTCTTCATAAAACCTAATGATCAGGCAATGTCATGATAATCAATGTGAGATACTGCAATTACAAAGTGTCACTGTAATTCCTACAACAAAAACGGGTTATAAAGTAAAGATTGTAGTATTGTCTCCATGGCCCTTACACAAAAGAAGTTTCCAACGTAGAAGGGTGAATAAAGGCCAATTTCAAATTTCTTTTCATAGAAATTTATTAGCTATTTAGCCTAAATTGCTAATTGATAACTACTCCAAAAATACAAGAACCTCTTTTGGCAGACTTGAAAAAATATAGGTTGGTACACGCTAGTTTTTACTTGTATTTCAGCACGATATTTTCAGGACTCCGTTCAGAAGAGCTGTTTTGATTAACAATTTTTGTTTGGAAGGACCGTTTTTCACGTTTTTAGCTTTGGTGTTCTTGACTCAGGAGTTATTTAAACCCCCCAGCGGGGGGGAGGGGAGGGTATTCATAAAAGTTTTGTACGGGGAGGCTCCTCCCCAAGGTCCAACCTCTTACCTTCCTATATAGTATTTTTGACAGAAAATGTACCCCTTTCGTATACTTTCTATTGACAAAGGGTACCCCTTTCATATACCTAGTTTAGAACTTTGCATAGCTTTTACTGCTGTAATTGCACTTTCTTTAAAATGACAGTGAAGAAATCACAAAACCAGAACGTTTTCACAGCCACAAAATGCATCTGTTGGCCCTTTTGGGCCCGCTTTTTACCGACCGAAATGACCCCTAACCTTTCATATACTTCAACAAGTGAAATCCCTACCCTTTTATATCCCTGACCTGAAGCCTGAGAAAGGTACTCATTTCGGGCGGAGCCTCTCTGTATATACCATTATAGGGAATACCTTCCCTCGGGATCAAACCCCAACAGGTACTCACTTGTAATGGGACGAGGTTGCACTTAGGTACATTAGAATAAATTAAAAGCTTGAATGTCACAAATTTAGGAGTCGTTTTGAAGCGTTTTGGGCTGGTTTTGCTGTTCTGTCTCAAGGTTAAGACAGAACAACAAAACCAATCCAGATCGCTTCAAAACGACACAGGAATACAAAATACAGCAAAGGTTGTGGCACTGTAGTGGTGGTGGAGGGGGGGGGGAGGGGTTTTCGGTGAGCGAAGCTAACCGAGAAGGAGTCCACCGCTCGGCTCGTGATTTTTTTCATTTTTGTTTTTCTTTTCTTTGTTCTCTAACTGTTTCACCCATTTTTATGCTTTTCTCCCTGACTACGGAGCCTGATCCTAGGCTACACCGCCCATTTCGTATTGGAACCTTTCTCCCTTCACGGGTTAAACAAGTTCTTTTCTTGAAAACATATTCCGGTTGAACGTGCTGTATTGTCTTCCAAAATAGAACAGACATTGAAATTAGAGCCAGGCTGCTAAGATTTACAGACAGTAATTGCCATCTGTCAACTTTATAGTGCCTTGCGCTTGAAAGATCAGTCAAAATAACTACAAATCCATTAAAAACATCTCCTTCTCAGTGATCAGGTTGAACTATCAACTCGGGGCTATCAATATACAGAACGAAGCGGAACTGAAATAATGCACTGTTTATCTGTACCATAGACGAACAATGACGTTAGTTAAAACATTTTTCTCCCTCAATTGACATTTGCCAAAATTAGCCTTATATTTATACGCAGGTCTGAGCAACCAGCTGCTTTGCTCGTTTAACGATCGAGGTTTCAACTCATCTTGAGTAACTTGTTTCATGGGTATAAAGAACAGGAACCCCATTTGAATTTGAAGCCCTTTTATGCGGTGTTTGGTGCCCGCTAGGCAGCTCCAAGACACAGGACACCCAACAACCGAATGTTTCAAAATACGCCAGAAGTGTCTCAAACGGTTTTCTCTATGCTTTAGAAGCCTGTTTGGTTAATTTGGAGTTGCCATAAAAATTATTTATCATGTTCGGATGTTTTTGGGGAACTTTGGTTGTCACGAAAGCCTTAGGTGGCTTTTTCGTCTCATCGGAAAACGTTAGCTTTGCTTTCATTAGAAAATTATAGGGGACGTTTTGTTCTTATACCGAAATTTTTAGGAGACCTTTTTTCACAATAATAGCAATATCTTGGTATCAAAATGTGAATAACACAACTCCGAGAATCCTAGTTAAGCTATAAAAAAAACTTCCGAATCTTTCAAACAAACGGAACGGTTATCCAAAAATTTTCAGCTTTTCTCAAGCTTTAGAAATTTCAAGGCAATATTTCCTCCTTCGAACAGTTATTTTACAGAAAAAGTCGCTGGGTGCCCCTAAAGACAACTACATCGAGTTCATGTATTTATACTGTATTCAGAGAAAGTGTCATTTTCAATAATCGTCAAAATATTCTCACATCTTCTTGTCTTGTTTCTTTAATAATAAAGACGGTCAATTCAGATTTAAACATTCTTTTAGTTTAAAGCTTCAACAAATGGAAAGCATGCCATGGGCTACTCGAACGGTTCTCGTCCTGCCTGCTAAGGCTACCCTAACTGCCGTCAGCTCCGCGAGTTGATTTGCTTCCGCAAGACGAGTTCACCGGATTTTAAAGATAGTTCGCATAAAAATGGTTGAATGAGAGTTTTCACAGGAGAAGTCCTTAATTACTTACTCGTGGGAGACTGTGTCTTGGGTACCGGCTTGACCACATAAACAAAACCTACAGTGGCCCATCACTACAGTGTTTTATCGAAGCTCACATTTGGTTTATATTTTCCAAACGCAATTTAATTTGACTACTTCGGCGCTACCCCAATTATCGGTAAAGAAAGAACTTTCTTACAAGTAGCTACAATTTAACTCTGCCAGGCCGAGCCATTTACACATGTCTGTTACACATAGAAGCAATAAACAGAACAAAATGACGTTTCGTTTACCTACCAACAGAATCAACTCCGAAGTTAATAGACCGACAGTTAGCGTAGTTTACACTGTAATTGATCGCAAATGGCCCGGTTTATGAATGATCCACCGTGTTATTTGCCTTAGGGCAGAAAACGTCGTCTAGCCGCAGTAGAGATGATTATCATTCACCTGTTTATATAACAGTCAAACCTTTAAACGGACACCCTTGACAAGAAAAAAAGCGGCCGGAAATAAAGCTGGTCTATTACGGAAATGGTTGTGTGCGTTTGACAAAGTTCTGGATTAATTGTAGTTTCTTAATGTTGCGTTTGCTGGTATTCGACCAGATAGAAGAGCAGTAATAAATTTGCTGAAAACAAGGGAACTTAATAACAGGAGAAGTAATGTGTTTTTATCGATTAAATGTTTAATTTTTATTATTTGCATAAATTTTTGCAGGCAGGTGGACACTGTTTTAGTAATATGGTCATTGTAAGTAAGGGACTGGTCAATATAGACGCCAAGATCTTTAGCGACACTGACAGGTACGATGGTTTTACCAAGAATGCGAAGCATTGTTTTCTTTTATGATCGATCGTTTTCCTTTTTTTTTTTTTTTTAGTTTTTAGGAAAAAAAAATGTGGTATTATTTCACGTTAATTTATATTTTTTCTGTGCCTGTGCCAATTTTTTAAAAAAATGAAAAGTCCGCCGGCTAAATTTGAGAGTTTCGGGCTTTGTATTCCTGGCAATTTTCTTGTCACTCTTTAAGAAAAATGCTTCTGTGTTAGAAAAGTAAATTGCAAGCCGTTTTCAGTAGATATTTGCATTTTAAAAGGTGAACCGGAATATAAATGCAAATGTTGGTAAAGCTATAGCTCAGACGTGTGTTTTCTGTCGCCAGGTAAACCATTCGGATCCATTGGGAACAGCATGGATGGAATTTACCCCTGAGCCATTTCCTTAACTCCTACAACATTTTTTTCACTTCCCTAAAGGTTTTCTTTTCTTTCTTTCTTTTTTTTTTTCATGATGACATATTGTATTACCAACCTATGACATTGTAATATAGTGCCAACTGACAGCTTTTTTATTGCGAATATTTGACAAGGAGAAACTGACTTTAAAACACTAATATTTCACCAATATTTCACACGAAACCTACAAAGTAGGTGTCATATTTCTTTAGACTTGTGTTGTGGCGCGTTAACTTTTTTCTCTACTTTAAGCTATCCGTGGAGATGAGACTGAAAAGACACCCTTACCTGGAGAAAAACTTTCTTTCTTCCCAACACAGATCAAATGAATCAATTGTCACATTCCTTTCATTCAAAAGAGATTTGATGAAGAACACGATTCTTCAGAGTTCTTTCTTCTGTTAGCTATTGAGACTGATATGTAAAGTATTGTTTTATAATACGAGGTTAAAACTGTGGCAGGTGTTATTTATTACACAGGGGCATAGCGTAAGTTTTAGGGGGTGTGCGCACGAGAAGAAAAGTCAGAGCGACGAAGGCGTTCTAAACTGGTTTCATGCTCCCCCTCCTTCCTGAATTTACAAGGAGCATTTTCAGTAAATAAATACGAAGGAAAATGCAGCTTTAGCTTTTTCTTTTACTCCATCTCTGGTGTCAGATCGACAAGGTACAATTTGTACGGAAAAAAGGGTAAGACAGTGACGCCATCAAGCAAGTTACAAGCAAAGGGCGATATGTCTTCACTTCAGACGGGCAAACAACGCTACCAAATATCCTTGTGCTTGTGCATGTGCAGAATTACAAGAGAGCTCGATCTCTCGTCGGTTCGTCACCCCACTATATAACGTTTCTTGACATCCGTTCATGGAATAATAAAAATTTCCCTTTGTGTGTTATTTATCTACTTATTTCGTTGCGGTTTTTTTTTCTCCGCTACTATTCTACCTGTCTCCACTGTGGTAAAAAATATTTTATTTTTCAATAGCGCAATAAACTTCCCTTTAGCCGGAGTTTATTTGCCATAGTTTTCTGCAAAGTGTTGGATCTGAATTCAGTGTTATTTTAACAGTCGGCGAGTATGAGATTCGCCGCCAGCTTTGACAAGCTGGACCAGCTCTTTGCCTTTGCTTAGAGGTTATTAAAACTCCTCTTAAACTCTTTTTTAGCGAACAAAAATCTATATCTCGTCATTCAATGCCGAGCCGGGATGCTGTTAATAAAAGCTAATTAAAAACCTTTGTCCCCGGTGAATAATCCGTTTTTCTGTAAAACGTTAAATAGAAAAGCAACTTGGATTTCTTTTAGTATAGCTTGCTTTTAATACTGTTGTGCGGTCCCTGCATCAAGCTCCAAGCTAACAGAGGATTGGTTTCAGTGGCTGTAAAAGTACCATTATTTTATATTTTACCGTACATTTACAGCAATGAAAGTGAAGCTACTGTTCCTCTTTTCTTTTGCTCTTGCATCAGCTGCTTTAGTTCAACATGGAGCTAAACTTCCGTTATAATAATAATAATAACAACAATAATAATAATACTTATATAACGCCGATATCAATACTGCTACTTTCTTCAGCGCTTAATTAAAAAAATAAAAATATTTCAAAAAAAAATACTAAGACTGCATAAAGTATACATGCAAAAAGTGCGTGAACCTACCAAAAAGAGTAAAACAATTATGTCAACACTAAAACGATAAAAATTACCTAGACTACTTAAATCGTAAAAGAATGCATAAAACCTACTAAAAACAAGATTAAAAGGCACATAAAATCACAAAAAAGCTTTCTGAAATAAAAATGTCTTGAGTGTCTTTTTAAAAGATGCTACTGAGGGGCTACTCCTAATTGAATAGGGCAATGAATTCCATAGTTGAGGAGCAGCAGCAGTAAAAGATCGATTTCCTAACGTTGTTAAAGTCTTGAATTTCAAAGGGTTTAGTAGCAGTCCATCACAATCGGAGCGTAACTTGTATTTACATGCTTCTTTAAGACTAATAAGTTCCTGGAGATAAAAAGGCGCTAAGCCATTGATAGCCTTATACGTTAATAATAATATCTTAAAGTCAATTCGGAATTTAACCGGCAGCCGGTGCAGATTATACAGCAACGGTCTTACATGGCAGAGGGTCTCAATGGGGTGGTGGCTTTTACGGTTGTCGGCTAAAATTTTGGTTCTTTTACGACTATCGGTTAATTTTTTTCAGTTACGGTTAACGAAAAAGTTAAAAATTAACTTCTTTTGTTTCAAAAAGTTAAATATTAATTAACCTGTATTTTTTTGTATCTTTAAATCAAAACAAAGGTCTTCGGATCATCTCGGGATGAAATAAGCTATTCTTTTGAAAAATTTTAACATTTGATAGATCATACTTTTTATAAAGTATTGCACTTCTGATATTATTTTACACATAGAAATGTCAATAGTCAATTTAAAAATAATCTTTGTGAAAAAGCAAAAGCAAACACGCGAACGCCCAACTCAAGGCCGGGGCGCGACATTCATTATAACAGAAATGGCCGTTTTAACACTAGAGAAGGATTATTCGTGTGGGTTATCCGTTTGATGATTCGCGTCAGATAGGTGATACGTCTTAATTTGGCAATGGAATAGTTTTAATTTTGAATAAACAAACCGCCTGACTTTTGAAGGCAGGATTATCCGTTCCAGATAGCCTGTGTACAGCCGCCCCCTCCCCTCAGAAAAAAATCGGAGAAGGGGTGTCTGTGGGGAGGGCGCAACTGTACACAGGCTAGTCTCAGACGGATGATCCATTTCTAGGTCTAGTGTGAAAACGGCCAATAACAAAATTCCCGTGTTCAGTGTTTTTAATGATAGCGAAGGACTGTATGGAACGACTGTCTTGCCGTTGCCTTGTCAGTAGGCCGCATTATTCCGGGCGGCTGATGCCTTTCGGGTCATGTGGTCCGAGCGAGTTCGCCACTAAAATGCCTTGACCGAGATTGCGTGGGAAGACGCCGAAAAGGGACTAGGCATGGCGATGTCTACCGTAGCGTCCCAGAAAAACAGGGAAATGTTGTTTATCGGCAACGTGTTTTACAAACAGTGACATCTCTGCGTGTTGTTTCACTAGCGTTTTGAGGGCACGGCCTCCTGAAAATTGCAAATATTAATCCCCAACAAGAAGCCACACTTTCGCTATGGAAAAAATTAGTTCCCCAAGAAAGCGCCGGAAATGGAGCCCAGGTCTTGGATAACACCTAAAAGGCGCTTCCCCTAACCTGCGTACGGAGTCACACTAGCCGGGAAATAAAAAACGCAACCATAAGTGAGTTTAGTACCTTCCTTAAAAGTAGCAAATCTAGGGAACACTTTCTTTTACCGTTAACTCTTTTTTACGCTATTTACGGCTAACGGTTAATTTTTTTTTAATTTTTACGTCTATCGGTTAACCCCATTGAGACCCTCATGGCAGTATTTAGATTCCAGGAACATTAACCTAGCGGCAGCATTTTGGACCCTCTGTAGCTTATTAAGCTGATAAGCTGGCAGGCCATAGAGCGTGCTGTTACAATAGTCGACACGACTTGAGACAAATGCGTGAATGAGCGTCTCAGTGGACCGCCTAGAAAGATATTTCCTAATTCTTCTTATATTATACAAGTAATAAAAAGCATTGGAACAAGTGTTATTTACATGAGAATTCATTGAAAGAGTCGAGTCTAACCATGTCCCTAAGTTCGTAACTACCCCTTTTGGTCTAATTACACAGTCTCCAATTAAAATATGATCAATATTAACTTTGGCTAGTAGTTGTTTGGTACCAATCATTAAGAATTCTGTTTTATCGTCATTGAGAAGTATTTTATCATTGGTCATCCAATTACGTATATCATCCACACAGTGCTGTATAGCAGTGACAGCCTCAAATTATGGCGAAGTTTCACCATACCATGTTAGTTTTAAATGCATTTCTAGCCATTTCAGAGGGCTTAGTCTCAGACAACCAAAGCTCCCCCCTCCCTCCCCCCCTCCTCAGAGACTTGCCTCTTCGGTCTCATTTGGTCCGTCTCCTCGTTAGATCACACCACCCCGTAAAAAACATCTGGCTATTTTTCCACTCGCAAACTTCAAGGTACAACTCCAACCGCAGATTTCTAAAGTTGATTGGTTATCAACGAATCAAAGTGCTCCATTCGCTGAGATATTTGCATTTTGTTTCTCTCTTTTTGCATTATCAGTTTCCTCGTTTTTGCACCCTCTCAGCCGATCAGATTCAAGAAATTTGTCCGTGTATATTATTAGAAAGTAAATTGTGGGTACGGAATGTCCTTTTTTTATAGATTCGAACTGACGAATGTTATGACAACATTGATCACTGTTGTCATTATGTTCCCAGTTCTGATAAAAGAACAGCAGGCTCTAAATCTTCAAGGTAATGAGACTAGCATGTAAAATTAGTAAGCAATTTTAAACAATAGTCGTTCGCGTTCTGATAGAATCGTTGATGTAGCTTCCTAGTTTAAATGGTTTATTGCAGTTTGAAGTCATTTTCTATGAAAAGAATAGTGTTGTTTTGTACCCTTGAAACTCCCCCCTTAGTATCTCCCTGGTTGCCCTAGTCTCCCTTGCAGTCGTTTTTTGGATGCCACGCAACGCTCCCCCGAGCGTTGCGTGACATCCAAACACGGCTGCGAGGGAGACTAAGGTTGCTCAAGCGTTGCAACAAAAAGTTAGCATTAATCACTGAAACGATTTCAGCGAAAGCTTTGGATAAGGACTTCTTTTATTATACAACGGACTGATAAACAGGAAAGGGGTTCAACGCTGGGAGAAGGGATCTAGTCACTGTATATTACGTTCTCCCTTTTGAATAACTGCTTTTTTTGTTTCCTAAAATGAACCGTTCAGTACCGTAAAGCATGCCTTTAAAGATAATTTTGTCTCAGTTGTCCTTGTTGTGTTGAAATTTGCTGGTGATCAAGGATTTTGTTTCAAAAGGACTTTAGTTGCTGTTTTTAAGGACATTTGTCTAATGTGTTTTTGAAATCAGTCTTATTAAACTAGAGACAAGGGCGGCGCTACAGGTGGGGCATTTTTTGGGACAACTGAAAATTGCGCGGACATACTTAAGTGTGGCAAGATAAGATCCCTGGACCAGATGATCATACACTTAATGAGGCGATTTAATGTATTAGAATTCGTAAAAGAATTATTCTATGATTTTATAAATGAATCAAAATCGTACAATGTTTTGAATTTCTCGTGGCCCGAGACAATGCGACTTAAGAACGTACTGTACTAGTATTTCCTTGCGTGACATGGGCCTTTGCATTCACCTCGGCCTGTTGCAGATAGAAACAGATGGATTCTCTCTTTACTAACGTTAAAAGATGGTGCTTTGATTCTATACTCATAATAGCCTCACTCCCATTAAGAGTGGAAAGTAGTAGTGCAAACGTCATGTACACTGAATAGTAAGGTGTGATTTCAGTTTTCCAGGCCACTTAACAGTCTCTCAGACAGGACAGGGTATATTTTACGTAAAATTATTCTTCCATCCGACAGCACGAGTGTGAACTGTCATGCCATATCTGTATCAATTCTGTTGCACCGACAATGTTAACGCTTTATTGATACTCTTTTTCAGTTACCCTTTAAGATTGTTCCGGTAAGAAGTTTCAAAAACACCAAGATTTGCCAACAAGCGGAGCTGTTGATCTTGAGCAGTTCACAATCAATGGAAGCCAGTTTCCTGCCTTCACCAACTCTAGAAAGGATACTGATAGATACAACACAAAGTCATTCATCTACAAAAAGAACAACTTTACTGGAAAATTTTCTCTCTACCAAACTATATCGGAGTAGAAGATATGGAATACTTTACAATTGCTGATAAATATTATCTTGCCGTTGCCAATTTCCAATCACATCTACGCGGCGACTAAAGTCAGTTATTTATCAGTGGAACGGACAAGAGTTTGTTGTTTTTCAAAATGTTGCAATGAGAGGAGCAAGCAAATTAAAGTTCTTTAAAATAGGGAATGAATTGTTTCTTGCCATTGTAAACTTTGGATAATGTAGTACAGGAAACTGGAGACTTAGTTATTTACAAGTGAAGGAACAAGTCGTTTGATAAGTTTTCGGAGATATCCCCAACTCTTGGAAAGTTTGAAGGGGCCGCGTCATTTGCGATTAAGAATAAAACGTTTATTAGCTTTCGCGGGTATTCTGCTGGAGGTGAGGAAGTGGTCAGGGACGGGGTTCTCCAGACTACAAACCATACAAACGTATGAAGCTCGAGATGTGAAGTCGTTTCAAATGAATGGGCAAATATTCCTTGCAATTGCAAACTAAATTGGTGATGGAAGGAAATCCAACATTTTTACGCGGAATGGAAATGAGTTTGTCTCATTCCAGTCACTTTTTACTTTTGGAGCCATTGCCTGGCATCCATTTGTGATGTACGGTGAAACCTTCCTGGGTTTAGCCGATGCTTATGGAAACTCAATTGTGTATCAGGCCATTGGATCACGGTTCGTGAAGTATCAAGAAATTTCAACTCAGTGGGGCTCATGGTATAACCGCATTTGTGCACGGAGGTCACACCTACCTTGTTCTGGTAGTTAAGAAAAGTTCAATATTAACAACACAGTATACCAAGCTCACTATTTTACCTAAAAAACGTTTATAGAGCAAAGAATAAACCATGTAACATGATTTGTCAACGTTAAGTCTGTAGTAATTGATCACTAAACAAATGTATAAAATAACAAAAGAAAAAGTTGAATTTCAAGGGTTTTTTATGACACATTTTGGTCAGTACCAGCCATAACTGATACAAGATAAAACGTAAGATATCAAGAAACGAAAGATAGCCTGCGAATACAGCCGTCTCTCCTCGCTACTCGCCACCAGGGACGTTTTGCGGGGAACTGAGAGATGTCTGCGATTCGACCCCAAAAATTCCGTACTAATGACGTACATTTGTCCGGATTTTGGTCAACGAGTGCTGATTTGCCGACGTAGTATTGTTATTCTTTTAGCTATTGTTTACAACTGACAGACCAAAGACAAAAGATCACAAAGATCAAATGAAAACGCCATGAACCTAGTGAAAAACATTCGTATTCTTTTCTACAAGAAGCATTCGAGCTTTGCTACGGCTTGTTCGGAGAAGAACTCAGAACTTAACGATAATAGACTAGAAGAACAACAGAACAATATGACCAACATACTTCTTGAGGAAAGAAACTGGAAAAGTTTTAAACTGAATTTCCATATACAGTCTTTTATGTCAAGTCCTCTTTAACGAGAAGCATATCAGTGCTAGCTTCTATTTCGTGTAAGAGATCGTTTTGCACACCAATATAGCCGCCGTGACGTCATTTCAAAACGATCTATAGAAATGAATGGAATCCAATTTGATCTGTAATCACACGAGTGATCAAGAAAATCGGACGACCGCGTAGCGCGAGTTCGATTTGTTTATTCACGAGTATGATCACAGACCGAACTGGACGACACGAAGTTTTATCGTGATATTTAAGAGCGACTCCGCGTAAGTATCAACTAGACGTGGAAATAGCCAAAAAATGACCTGGCCTCAAACTCGGCCAGAATAAAGCCCTATGGGCCCTAGTTACAAAATCGTTGGTTTAAGTACGATCGAGTGGATAGTATTTTTTAACGAATTTTTTTCTTCCCGAGGCCTAAAATGGGCAAAAATCATGCAAAATTAGAGTCATATTCAGTAACTCGTACATTTTAAAATAAAGTTGGCTACTGAAATATAATGACACTCCACATTTTTACTATCTTTCCTCTATAATTTTAACTGATTAGTTCGCGATTTGGTAAACAAGAGATTTTTAAAGAAATTTTCAAAGTTGTTGACTCAAAATCGCTTAATCAACCGTCAAAATTTAGCACTTTTTCACGAGCTAAAAAAGCGGATTGGTACATGGCTTTGAACACCAAGGCTTGTTTAGCCTGAAAGAGCATTCTTTTTTCTTCAAATTAGCGAAATAAAATTTTTGGGTAAATGAAATCACGAGCGCTGACAAAGCGAAGCAAATGTAAGTGTTACACTAAAAACAGGCGAAAAACGTGACCTCTGACCGAAGCACAACCAAATGCGAATTACGGTAGGCGCCAAACCTTCAATTATTCGGTAAAGTCACAAGTAATCTGTTCCGTTTTCTGAATTTTATGCAGCGATTTAACGAATTAACAATTTTTAATCCAACGATACCCACCTGAGACTGTGTTAGTTTAAGAGTCCACAGAACTTCTCAGAAGATTCCTCGGAAAGACCTCAAGAAGGAAATGAATGAAGAATTTGAACTTATAACTGTAACAATTTCACTTGCCGCCACCGCAATGAACCAAAACAGCTGTCGAACTGCCACAGGCAAACCAGCTTTCAGTGCAGTCATGCAAGGCTTGTCACGTCACGTAATTCTGCCCAGCGCATTTGGGAAGGAGGGAAGAAACAAGAGCCATAATGGGTCTTGGGAAGAAATTATTGAACGCCGTGCGCTAAAACATTTATGAAATAAAATTAGCTTTGGACTGTTTCATTTTTGCCCTCGCTTAAGGTGCCTCTTCCGCCTCGGACTTGATGAGCAGGTGTTTTTAGGGGATTTGCAATTTCTCCCTCCCCACAAACGAAAAGTGTGAATTTTTTTTTCATCTTTGATCTCAACAACGTTACCCTAAATTTTCTGATTTTCCCTTCGCTTTATTTACAGACTGGTATAAATGACACATATCTTGGTCTCAAGTAAGGGAGGAAATATGGGAAAACATGACTCCCCTGAAAAGCCACCAAGGGAGGCTAAATGTTTGGTTGCCTTTTAGGCCAAATTCGCTTCATGGATCCGGATTTCTTGTCAGTGGAACTTGTGGAAGGCACAAGTGCAATAACTGGATCCAAGTGTAATAAAGGTCCATCCGTAACAACATTTGAACCCAAGTGTAATAAAGGTTTCATCTGTCACGACTGAGAAAATATGAGACATGTCCACAACGTCCTAAATATGGTTATCTTAACTTAAAAAGCTGACATCACGGTTCATGTGACCAAACTGAACTAGAAAAAAAAAGGAACGAGAAAAAATACCATAGAATCTAGCAATGGTTCTCAGTTAAAGTTTTGGCAAATTTTTGCTATGAAACGTGCTTTTAAAAAAAATTCATCGCTCCAGAACAAATAAATATGTCATTCCCGTTCGCTCACATAAAATGTCAGGCGAAACAATTTTAAACCCAGTGGACTGATCTGTTATTATTTTTCCCCTCAGTCTTCTTGTCATTTTCAATATTTCACTCACAGCTGAATTTTATTGATAGGATTTCATGACTGTCAGTACTTTGCAAAAATAAGTTCCCGCAAATAAAAATTACAGCAAAAATATTTCCCGCAAAAATTTACTCCAGAGGAAATACTGTATTCCCTAACTTAAATTCACTACACAAGAATACAGTACCAAGAAATCGTGTCTGTTCAATTGCAACTGGTCTCTTTTTTTCAGAAACAAATACTGACACACCCTTAGTATTGTTTGAAAATATGTATTTCTATTGCACGTACTCAATGAAAACGAGAATATTACAATGCTGGGTACTGGGTACTTCCTGAAATCGCAAAAATTAATCCCCAACAAGAAAAACCAGTCTGTCCTAATCGCAAAAATTAGTTCCCGCAAAACAAAAAAAATCGCCAACCCGCAAAAATAAACTCCCGCAAAAATTTCGTTCCACACGGTACTTGGAAAAATGATCGGTCGTTTCATCAACCAGGGTCAGGTCGTTATTTTTTGTTTCTTACTTGCGCCAGTTCAGGCTTATTAGACTACCTTTGTAATCACCAATGATGTTTATAATTACGTACTTTAGTTTCAAATTCAATTTTGGTAACGACCCCACAGTATCAGCCCCCGACAAAGGTTTGTGTTGCAAACCGACTAATACCGTGAAAAATGATATCATGTAATATATTCTTAAGTTTGTTTGTATTGGCTTTCTTTTCTCTTTTCGTCGATCAGTTCCTTCGATTTGTCCTTTCAACTTATCCAAATCTATTTTTGAGATCCGGATGTGGCCACTAGTTCATTGGCTTCCGAAGAGCTCAGTCCCTGTTGTTGGCTTTTAGCGGGGATGTTTCAACACAAGGAACCACCGAACCACAGGAAACCAAATGATTAGAAACGGCTCGCAACAAATATTCCTCTTGTTCTTCTAGGATACACATGATCAGCACAATTTTCATAATACATAAATAAAATGTTTTTCGTCCTACAAGTGAGCCTCTAATATAACTCGAAAAAATTGATTTACTTGCACACGCTAGCATAAGCCTTGATCGGCTCCGAACTCAGAGTAACATCTTTGCAGGGGGAGATCCAAGAATTTTTCATTGAGGTGGGGGGAGGTCCAAATTTTGGTTCAGAAAGTACTTTTGAATCCCCACACTCCCTCCCAGTAGTCACTGAGAAGGCGAGAGACGACTACGTGTTTCTCAATCTGTGAGAGTCAGTTGCCGTTGGCCCGGGAAATACACAGACTACGAAGGGTACCCAAAGACAATCACATTTTTGGATATCCCAGGAATTTAGTTTGGTGGCAAAATACAACACGCGTTTCATTAAAAAATTCAGCCAGTTAAACAGTGAAATACAAACCTATCGTTATAAGGACTTTAGTCTCAAACAAGTATCAGGTCTGATGGAGGGGGGGGGGGGGGGGGGGCTCGGATCCCCCTGGATCTGCCACTGCTTTGGTGCCCTTTGATATCCTTTCTACAGCATTCGGTAATTCGAACAAACCAATTGCTAACTACAGATGCACGTTCTGAACTTGAAACACAATAATTATAAACAGCAGATAAAATAAAGGAGGTGCACTGCGCTCCTCGAGCAAAAACAGGGGAAAAAGTTATTCTTTTCTTCAACTAGTTAGAAAAGATACAGTCCAAAGCTAGTTTTATGTCATAAATGTTTTAGCGCACAGCATGGAAGAATTTCTTCCCTCCTTTCCAAATGCGCGGGGCAGAATTACGTGACGTGACATGCTTTGCATGACTGCACTAAAAGCTGGTTTGCCTGTGGCAGTTCGACAGTTGTTTTCGTTTTCCCGTGAAGGCAAGTGAAATTTTTACAATTATAAGTTCAAATTCTTCATTCATTTGCTCCTGGAGGTCTTTCCGAGAAATCTTTTGAGAAGTTCTATGGACTCTTAAACTAACACAGTCTCAGGTGGGTATCGTTGGATTAAAAATTGTTAATTCGTTGAATCGCATAAATCGCTGCATAAAACTCAGAAAACGGAACAGATTTAATACGCGTGACTTTTGTTGTATTTTTTACCGCTTTGTGGACTTTTTGACACTTAATACTTTAACACAGCTTTATTTACAAAAAAATCTATACACGTTTCGGACCAATATTGTTTCGAGAAGTTACCGAATAATTGAAGGTTTGGCGCCTACCGTAATTCGCATTTGGTTGTGCTTCGGTCATAGGTCACGTTTTTTCTCCCGCTTTTAGTATAATATTTACATTTGCTTCGCTTTGTCAGCGCTCGTGATTTCATTTACCCAAAAAATTTATTTCGCTAATTTGAAGAAAAAACAATGCTCTTTCAGGCTAAACAAGCCTTGGTGTTCAAAGCCATGTACCAATCCGCTTTTTTATCTCGTGAAAAAGTGCTAAATTTTGATGGTTGATTAAGCGATTTTGAGTCAACAACTTTGAAAATTTCTAACAAAATCTCTTGTTGACCAAATCGCGAACTAATCAGTTAAAATTATAGAGGAAAGATAGTAAAAATGTGAAGTGTCATTATATTTTAGTAGCCAACTTTATTTTAAAATGTACGAGTTACTGAATATGACTCTAATTTTGCATGATTTTTGCCCGTTTTAGGCCTCGGGAAGAAAAAAATTCGTTAAAAAAATATTATTCACTCGATCGTACTTAAACCAACGATTTTGTAACTAGGGCCCATAGGGCTTTATTCTGGTTGAGTTTGAGGGCAGGTCATTTTTTGACTAATTCTACGTCTAGTTGATATTTACGCGGAGTCGCTCTTAAAGCTTTTGATTTTTAAAATTAAAACACTAGATATTCCAAGAGTTTTTTCGCCAGAAGTGAAAAAACAAAATCAAGTGTGTGCGCATGATGGCGCGCACCTTCCAATAGATCGTTTTCACATGACGTAACGGCGGCCATATTTGTGTACAAAACAATGACTTGGCGACCATGTTTGTGTACAAAAAACATCGTGTGGGAATTGAACTCTTTTCACGCGTTAAAACTCTGTTTTATTCCAAGCAATTTGCAGAGCTGCTGACCACGTGATTGAGGCGACAACGGCGACGTCCATGAAAATGTCACTGAAAAATAGACTCCGTATCCTTTCAAACCATTTCGCGATTTTCCGAAGTCGTCCTGTTACTTAAAAGAAGGGGATTTAGACTGGAACTGAAGAGAGGGGGCAGCGCCCGAGTTCAGAAAGAGATCATAGAATTTATTTCCTTGCCGTTCTCGTCCTCAAAAATTTAAAATTTGGTCATTTCACGTCGTAGTTGTGCAGAGATGGCAAAGAATTGTACAAAAAAGTGTGGCAAGGATGTATCGAATACTTTGTTTTTGTAACTATCTTTTAATATTCTTTTCTCAAAATAACGAGCTTCTTATCGCTGAAAACGCTTCACTGCTGAGCAACTTGTTTACTTCAATTTATTCGAAAAAGCACCTAAGTAAAATAGCACTTTATGCCAAAAATATTAGGTACGGAGCAAACGCGCCGAGGAAGAAATTTAAATATCCAACCTAATGTAAACGTTAAAAAAATAGTAAGTGCTTATTCAATCGAAAAGTATCGAATGTTTCTTTTTACAACGTTTGTATTTCGTACAATGTAAACTGTTTGTTCCTCCCGGCTTTTCTTACTATTATTAATTATTATTAAAACTATATACATCGTCGTAAAAATATTTCCATCATTTTTACTCTCTATTTTGGCCTGTCACTGGAGACATGCCGTGTGGTTCTTTTTAGCTTTTTTAAGTTCTCGTGGACATTTTCACTTTGCGGATCCAGCTTCAGAGCCTTTCTGTAGTATATACCGGCTTGCTCGTGTTTCCCCCATCTGTGATATAACACTCCTGTCAAGTAAACAAAAACGATAGCGTTATATCTTGGAATTAAGTTGAGACTGCGTTTAGGCACAGATACAAGTTACTTAAAAGCGACAATAGATAATCCGAACGGTACAACTAGCTTTTTCATTACTATATTAGTTATTACCGTAAACTACTTGAAAAGCATAATAAACTTTGTCCAGTAAAGAACATGCTCAGTAGCGTTTACTTCAATGGTTACACTTTATAATCGACCTTAAGCTGCGATCAGGCCTCCTTTTTTTCGGGGAAGAACGAAATTCGGCGAGATAGGGGCGGACAGGTAAAAGCAAAAGAAAGAAGGACCGCCTTATCGCAGGTTAAATCGACCTATACAGCATAATAAACACTACAACAGGAAAATAATGCTCAGAAACTTCATTTGGATGGTCACACTTTAGGATTTAAATCACAGACTCAGAAGTTAGTATTATCTTGAACATCATAATAAAGGGCACCAAAGCAAAGAACTCCTCAGTAGCTTTTACCTGAATGGTCACGTCACATTGTAGGATTTCATCCCCAGTTAGAACCATTTTTACAGCAAAATAACCAGAAAGAGTAACAACTCAAGGAAGTCTTACCAAGATTTCCATAAATTTCCGCGGAATTAGGTTTCAGCTTCAAAGCTATTAGGAAGTGTTTCTCAGCCTCCTACAAAAGAACAAATAATTACTCAACTTCACTTTAATTTCCCTCATTAAAGATTCGTACAGTATGCAAAGAAATGCAGGCTAACAGGATGAGCGAACTTGAATACGCTTTGGGTTTCGCGTTCCTAACTTTAGCCTGCCCCACAGACGAAACTTAACTCTAGACTGTTCACAGTCCCCTATTTTCCTGTAAGATTGTCGAGATCGAGCGCTTTGCGTTACGGGCTGCCGCCTTGCTTGAGTGTCGAAACTACTTAGGGGGCGGGGCGGTTTGGGAGGAAGAGCTATAATCCCTGACGCCAGCCCCCTCGGTACATTTGCAAATCAAGATGGCCGCCATTAATTGTGAGACGCGCTATATCTCGACGATCTCACGGAAAATAAGGGACTGTGAACAGTCTAACTTAACTCTGGTTAAGTCTGGTTACTAACTGGGGTTAAGATCACATCTGCGACGCAGGCTATACTGACTAAATGCAATTTAATATTCCTTGGAGAGTTCTATGGGGAGAACATTGAGAAATAGACATGTGTCCATCATTCATCGTGTGCAACAGTCAATAATCAGCGATCTAACCAGATGCCAACCTATGGTCTCCACCCTCCCCTCTCTTCCCTTTTTCTCTCTCCACTCCACCCTCCCCGGGAGCGGGTTCACAGCCTATGCTATACATAAATTCATTAAGCACGAGAGACGCTGCGTTTGAACTGATCCCTCTCCTCGCAGAGGCAACTTTATTGAGGAGGGGGTGGGGGGGGGGGGGGGGAGAAAGCGCGCGGGGGACGATTTCCCGCCTATTTTCACCTCCCATTATACCCGTGTCTAGCCTGCGAACAGCAGACGCATTTCCGGTCGTCGCTTCTCTCCCTCCGAAAAATTTTTCGGAGGGAGAGAAGCGACGATCGGAAATGCGTCTGCTGTTCGCAGGCTAACCCGTGTCCTGTTTATTTTATTCTTGAAATACCACTGGAAGCCTTTACGGGGAACACAGAACCAGACCTACAATCCCCTTCACCGGCGTCTTTGTCTGATCGTAGTGTAATTCTGTAACGAGTCACGTACCACAAACTCATCTTTCTGTCCGAGCATGTTAGCAAGGTTGAAATGAACTGACGGCTCGTTAGGAATATGGCTTTTAGCCTCTCTGATCACTGTTATCGCCGCATCTCTGTTACCTAGAAAGGGAAACCTGCCAGGCGTTACCTTAAAATTTAACTCGTCTGTTAAGAAACGTCTCTTCGCACATTAATTTTTTTAGTACACTGAGTTGTGAGCGACCAACTAAAATGCCAGGATTGTGTCACTGTGGTTGTCTAAGTGAGGTGGAGGCTTGCGAGAGTTTTGTTACTGGGGATCCGCCAGAAAAGGGACTTACTCATTTGAAGATCTAAGTAGGGGTAGGAGGAGAGTGATTAACTGAAAATACCCTACTATGGAAAAAATGTTTTTCAAGACTGTAGTTTAACCCTTGCAAGTTTTCCCACACCTTACAATAATTTCACTGTTTTCTTTAAGGGTTAAAAGGGTAATTAATCACTGATTAATGGGTCCAAAAATTAAGTCAGTTGCTCGGAATAGTCATCATCTGAATAAAAAACCGCAGGCCGACGTTGCACTCATTTTATCCCCCCTCCCACACCGCTCTCTCTCCATAAGTGCTACGTTTAGTTTTACGGGTATTTCAGTTCCTACACCGGAGAGGACAGACGTCAAACAAGGATAAATAAATGGGAATCGAACTCAGGACCTCTAGCATAGAAGGCCTGGCACTAACCAACATGAACTAACCTGAATCCTTACTCCTACGCTAGGAAAACGTTTGCTTGAGTTCTTTTTCGCTTTCCTAAAAAAGTGAGTTCTTTTCTCCCTTCCCTTATACAAATCGAAACAAATTTCCATGGTTGGCACTCAAGTGAAACCACGATCATCAAGTGAATGATTTCACTGCCAATTTTTGAACGTTTTCACATCATTTCTATGATCGATAAGAGTATGGACCATGGAAATTTATTGTCGATTTGTCTTGTACAATAACATTAAGAGTCTTTGACGTCCACTCGTTAAATAATTCTCCACAAACTGCGCGCAAGAGAAAGAGGAAAACAAATTGCGCCACCATCACGTAATTTCCATCACGTCGGACCATTGGAAAAGTTATGGGGGAAGGGGGGGGGTGGTGAAGCATCATAAAAATATATTTGTGCAAGGGAAAATCTTATGAAAAAAATTCATGCAGGCCGAGTACCCCCCAAAAATATTCCCGCACTAGCCTAAAAAAAATTCAAGCAAAGGGAAATGTTCACGAAAAAAAATTGATGTGGCTCGAAAATTTCCCATCCACTCTCCCCAACCCCATAATTATTCTAATGGTCCGTCCGTTATCGACGGTTATCGACCATAGCTCTCGACCAATCAGCACAAAAATCGCTCAGTTACCGTAAAATCCTTCCTCCCCACCCGTTAAAAGGCTCCTTGCAGACATTTACCTGACTTTTCTAAGAGCAGAGCATGATTCATCCAGGCACCCACATGATCGTTTTTTAAATTGATGGCTGTTTTAGCGGGGCTCCCGCGCGCGCGAAGCGCGCGTGGGACAGAGCCCCATACTCATGGAATATGGTCAACCTCTTTTCGTTTGGTTGTCACGTGATTGACCGAGCGTACGTACGTACGTACGTACGTACGTACGTACGCGTCTACAGATTGTACGGGTGGGGTAGGGGAGACTATCAAAAGGAAGGGAGGGGTGTCTCAGGCGTGTCTTGGCAAGTCCACATCTTTAATATAGGATTTTAGGACATTCACAATATGGTCAATTGACAGCTGTCAAAACAGGATAGCCACTGACCAGTATCCCATGACCATATCGCGGGCTCATGTGTCAACTCATCGAGGTGACGTGATTTATTTGGAAGCTGTCCGCTGACCAGTTAATTGTTTTACTAGATCGCGAACAATGTTCAATCTCATACTTTTACTAGTTAAACTGATAATGCACACATATTGGACATCAATGTTTTGATCAATTGACAGCTGTCAAAACAGGGTACCCGCTGACCAGTATCACTTGACCGTATCGCGGGCTCAGGTGTCGACCCTTCGAGGTCAAGCATTTTTTTTAAGTTATCCGCTGACAAGTTACTAGTTTTCAAGTGATCGCAGGCTCAAGTTCAAGTTTTTTCAAAGTTCATATGAAATATGTTGTGTTTATGTGCTACACAATTAAAATTTTGATTGCAAACTGACCTCGGACGCGAAAATTCAGCCAGCTGTTACAGGCAGGGAAGACAGTTGCTTTTGACTTTTCTCACCATGGTCACGCGTTGGTCACGCTCTACGTCCAATTTTTATGCTCTGATTGGTCAAAATTTGACAGGTGAGTTCATGCGGGAAATTTATGCAGCATCTTGAATCTTGTTTACTTTGACAGCTGAAGCTGACAGAGTTTTGTGTCAACTTGTGATGTTTTTAACTGTCTTTTTCCACTGGATGTGCAAAATGAAATTCAGCTGCTATCAGGAGTCCTCTGTTATTCATGGCTAGTTTGTTTATTGGGTTTTTGGTTGAGGAATACGTCGCTTGTCAAAGTCGGATATCCGATTTCGGATGGCATCGTTTTCGTTTTCACCTTGCTTGATGCGTAAAAGGATTGCAAAGTCTGAAGCGATACTGGCTTTTCTTGATACCTTTCAGGAGCTGCATCTCGAATGGTAAGCCAGAGAAATTATTGTATTTGATGTTTGTTTTTTTGGATCTAATTTAATGAAGTCGAGCGGAGTTTATGCGGTCATTTAGTTTATGCACGTTTGTAAGATTTGAGACAATGATCTGACCGAGTATCAGGTTTGATATAAGCTTACAGAACTTTAAAAAGCCTTTCGACAGTTTCTCACCGCAAATAGAAAGAAAACATTCCAAACAATATTTAGTTATAATTCTGGCCGGAAAAGAAAGCTTTGAGCGATTTTCTTGCCTCGAGTTCGTCTTTGAAAAAAGCAAACACCGGGAAGCCGGCTTAAAACATAAACTTAAGCTTGAAGCTTGAAGACTCAGGATTTTTAGGGATACTTTAAAATTTGTCTTCCTGAATGAAAATTGTTGTTTTTGTATATGTTTCACCGAATTATATTTCTTTTATTGATTGTTAGTAGTCTCTCTTGTAATTTTAATCGCTGTGCCGATTGTTTTCAGTCGTTCAGTGAACATCGCTTGCAGGAGTACTCAAAATGCCGCGCGTTAATAAACCATTAAATAAAAAATAAACAGAATAAATTCTTTATAATGTTGGAGCGTAACTCTGTTAATGTTCATTCAAACACTCGCCACAGCTCACACTACAAAAGTGAGAACCGGATGGCCGTATAGGTGATTTTGGAAATTTTTTTAACAGTTTATGAATATTGAATGAGTGCAATTTGTATTGTGAAATACTGCTTTCTGTCCGAGGTCTGCCGGTATGATAAAAACAGTGCCTCATACTACTGTTTCACCTGAGATGTGATGTATAAATGGTATAAAAGGTTGGTTTACACGCACCCAGATTTGTTGACAAGATTTTGCAAAGTAAACTTGTCGAACGCAAAAAAGTTGGTCTGATTTTTTTTTCCACTAATTAATCTACGGTGATTAAGAGCCGTTATGGCTCTTAAATGTGATCGAAGATGATTACCAGTTTTTGGGTGTACATATGAGGCTATCAACTCGATGTAAGATTTGGTTCACTCTTGGGCTGTTTGCAAATTATTTTTCTCTAAAATCAGGTAGCCTTTCCCTCAAAAGTCACATAAATGTGCTCTAAAGTTAACTGAATTGTGGAATTCGAATACAAGTTTATTGTTTAATTTAAATTATAAATTTATTAATGGGAGCCTCGCTTTTAGCCCTGGCTAAATCTATATATTAAATGCGGCAATGGCTTTTACAGTTTTGTCTTGATCGATGTACTGGAGGTGAAGATTTTAAGGTCAGTATAAATACGCATGAAAAAGCAATGAATGGGAAACTATCCAGGGTTCACGTAAAAGGATCATTGTATCTGCACTGCTTGCACTATGCATTTTGAACGTTTAAAAACTATTGACCTTTTTTTCTTACCAGATTTCCAAGGTTGAAAAAGGCGTCTGGATATCTTGGTCTGTATTTTATAGCGTTGCTGTAGCATTTTTCGGCTTCCTAAGAAACAATTTTGTAGGATCAGAGAGTTCGAAGTTGTGCGGAAGAAATAATCGTGCAGAGAGAATCAAAGGAAAGAAATAGGAAAAACTGGCACAAGACGAGGCACAAGTTCGATTTGAGTATACCCTTAATTCTCTCTCTGCTAGATTGGCTCACCATCACCTGCGCGCCTGGCCGCTCTCCGGTTTTTACACAGAAAAACAAAGCTCGCTGGAAGGTCAAATCGTAATCAATAATTTGTGGAAACATGAATAAAGCTATCAAACTCACATCTTCTTTATGCAATGCTGCCTTTACGGTGCCTAAGTTCATCCAGCCCGCCGCAAAGTTATTCCTGTACACAAGAATGGCTACGTTAATAAGTTATCTCACACCCCGCTTTTTTTCTTGGCTTTCTCCCACCAGCTCTTTTTTCGATTACGAAATATTGAGTATTGTTGCATAATTTCCCCATATTTTCCCCTCCCCGCCCTCTAGAACTCACACTTCCCACTCTTTCCTCTCCCGCCTCTCGTACCCCTTCCGCCCCCTAATTCTCCCAACCCCTGTCCTCCCCCGTTACTGCAAATGTTAAGGTCACTAATGCGTTTACAACTTCAAATGACTTCAAATTAGAGAGAAAAACGCTTAAGTAAAATATTGCAAAAAGACTAACCTTATTTCTATAGCTTTTTCTAGCAGTGCTTCAGCTTCTAGGTATCTTCCATCATCCTTAAAAAAAAAAAACATTTTTTTTACACTAAAATTTTAAAACTAACCCATTTTAAATCTACTAATAAATTACAACTTCAGACAGTCTTGCAAAACCAAAAAATATATTCAAGAAATAGCCTCCTTCTTCTAAATGCAACGTGAGTAAACCGTGATTATTACGGAGCGCTCTACAAAGTTCCAAAGGTCCTGAATTTTTTTCAGGCTTCTTACGCAATTGCATAAATTGCGATCATAACTGCGAGGATCACTCTTCATTTGATTTCATTTCCGCAGTTCTTATATGATTCATTTCATATACATCTATCACATTTATCTCTTGAACACACAATTGACCAGCTCCCAACATCAGTGGCTTCATAGCTCAGTTGGTTAAAGCATCGCACCAGTATCGCGAGGTCACGGGTTCAAATCCCGTTAAGTCCTGAATTTTTTCAGGCTTCTTACGCAATTGCACAAATTGTGTTCATAACTGCGAGGATCATTCTTCATTTGATGAATGGAAAACTTTTCAAAAAAGGACAACCTCGCGAGTTGTACCCAGTTTTTTGGTTGAATCGATCGCCTTCGATCATTAGTAGCTTTTCGGGTTTTAGATGAGTTTCCTATCTGTTTATTCTCATTTCATTTTGGTCGAATAGAAAGGGCCGAAAATTCAAAAACCTAGAGAATGCATTCTTTGCAGGGTTTGTATCCCAAAAGAATCATTCTATAGTTACATCCTACGATTATTGAATTGATTTGCGATGCAAAAATCCGCCATGGGGTCTTTTTAGCGATAATTACAATGACAAATATGATCTTGGTGTGATCTTGCTTCTTGTCAGAGGATCATTTTTGAAAGGAACCTTTATTGAAATGTTCACTGCCACAAAAACTAAGTACGCATATTTTGGAGTATTCACATGTTTACTACCTCTCCGTTATTGAACGTCTCATGTGCGTCAAAAATAAAATACATGTACGTCATACCTTGATAAGGTTTCCCAAATTGTTTAAAGCTTGATCGTATGTTGGGTTTAACCTGCCAATTAAGGGAATTAAAATCAGTTGATATCATTCTAGTCTTTTTTTTTCCCCAGACATGCAAGGTTTAGAACAGCAAAACTTTACTAGAAATACGCGAATCGCATAACCTCGCGAAGCAAGGGGGAAAATTAAGGGAAAAAAGCCGTTAGGGTAGAGAAAATATATGAAAAAAATGCAAACAAAACAAAACAAAAAGAAAGGAAAAGAAAAACGAGCGCTTCCAAGAATCAAACACAGTACATCCTGTGTATTGGCGCAATTCTATACGGTACGTGAGGATGTGTCCAATCTGAAATAAATATTTCTTTAAAACATTACCTGTGGACCTTCCGCATGCGCAGGCAAGGGCCGTTCCCGAAACCTTTTCATGCTTGGATAAAACTGCAGGCTATTTTTTTATTGTTAAAACCACTCAAAGGAAACTTCATTCAGGTACAGGGAAGAACGATCAAATAAACCACTGAGTACAATGAGTGTTTATCAGTTGTACACGGTACCTGACTGCTTCTCTATAAAACTTCTCAGCAATCACTGCCTGTCCTTTTTCAGCTTTCAGCTTGCCAATGTTGTAGTGAACCTGTTGAAGGGACAAAATTGATCATAAATATACTAAGGTCCAAAAGAACAACAGCCATCTCCCATACGCAACCAGGTAAAAATGCCAGCAATAGGTGGTTACGGGGAACAGGGGCTAGTTCATGCTATTTGTTATTCTTTTTCAAAAAACGCTACAAAACGTTTTTTGCATCAATTGAATTCCAAAATTAACTAAGTCCCGATTTGTTGTTTAAGACTATATTAAGGTATGAAAGCTGTTTCCTGTCGTCTGTTTTCCAGTTCTAATGACATGCCCGCGAGAATCACCAAAACAAATTACTACGGTTTGTGCTTCGTCATAATTTTAAAGAAGCATTTTGTGTATGGGAAAGGGAACTAGGTAATTTTTTTTTTTGGGGGGGGGGGTGGGGGGGCACTTTATTGGGGCAAAACTGCAATCATGAAAGGACTAACAAGAAGATTTATGATTAAAGAAATACAATAAAAATAATTAATTATAATCACAAGAATAATTAAAAAAACAATTGCTGATCCCCAAAAGGGCAAGTGCAAACGGGACCCTAGACCCATGCAAGGCACTGCACTGTTGTTACTTACAATTACAATTTCAATTACAATGCTAATGAATAGCTTATTTTACCCTTGAAAAAAAATTAATTCAAAGCCTAGATGTAGGTTAACAAAAAAAGTGAACAAAAAAATACAAGAAAGTGGATGTGTTGGGCACAGTCACTTCGAACTGTGACTTAAGCACAGAATTGTCCTTCCGTCCTGACAAAACAGGGTCCAACAGTATCCACCTGACATAGCCCCTTTTTCTGGAGGAGGTCACTTCCTAGAGTTTTCCACCTTGACCGGCAAGACTGATTACTAACAGTATTTTGGATAAATGGTCCTTTATGGGAGGTCTTGCTAGCTGCAATCATGACTGTGAGAACATCCCTTCAGCTATTTCATTTACCTTGGCATTGAGTGGACAAACAGTGAGTCCAGAAGTGAATAAAATGTCTTCATCAACCCACTCTGCGGATCTCTGAAAAAAGGAAGAAGGCAATATAAAAACAGCCACAACTCCAAGAACGTTTTCAGGCGAACACCAGAGGGACAAATCTGTATTATGGAGAAGCTCATATTTTCTAAGCTTACAGGGTTCTCTTTAAGTGCTGGCAACTGGCTAAAAAAACGACTAGGTTTGAGCCACATACTTTTTAGGAAAAAGGGTAAAGCAAGGCCGAATGCAAGCCTGAAATTAACTACAGAACTTGATTGCTAAGCCACCTACATTTACATCCTAGCTGTATACTTTAAAACTTACTGAGAACCCTGAGCTCAGTATCTTTTGACAGGGGGTGCCTGTATCATAGTAGTATCAGAGGGGGAAAGGGTATGACAAAGACTTTAAGTCCATGAAATGTGAGGCAAGAACTGGCCCCCACGAAGATTTCTTAGGAATTTGCCACAAGTCCCTTGCCTAACCTGGAAACGTCTGCATAGGAAGCAAGTCAAAGCAAATTACGTAATAACTTTTGGTACAGAATATAACATGGTGATATAGATGGTAAAAACATGGATGAAAGGGAGACTGCAATGCAATTACACCCTCACTCTTTGATTGTCTAACATCAGGCTTAATTCCAGGCACCCCTTTGATATGATTATCTGAGGCTCTATGAGCAGAAGGGTCATTTTTCTTACCTGTACTGTTCGAGCCATGTACAAAGCTATCAGTGCACCAACAATAAATCCTAAAACCTACAGGTGCAGGGCAGCAGAAAATGTCAAATAATTAATTCTTGTCAGGGTGTTACACAGGGCGCAGAGGTGTTATTTGTCTCTTTATTATATCATACAGTGTAGCTGCTGTTATTCGTCCACAGTCATTACCTTGAGTGGTTTTCTGGAGCATTGGATAATATTTAACCAGGTTTGTAAGACGATCGCATGAAGGTTTGCTTGATTCCACAGTATAAAGTCAAAGGGAATGTGCGCTATCAACTGTAAAATTTAACTACAATCAACAACCAAGGTCACAAATAACTCCTCTGTGCCCTGTGCATGTTACACATGTATATTGCTATACACTGCTTATGCTGGTGAAGGTTTCGGCTCCATACTGTGTACCCAGCGTACCCTTCAACCCTTTAAGCCCCAATATCCACATACAAATTCTCCACACTGATATTTATACATTTACTTAGAGATACGTTGAGAGAGTTAAATAAAAGATCAAAGCATTTTCTCTTTGGTGATCACTTAATTAATTCTCATAACCATTTCTCTTGACAATGTTTGGATATCGTTTGGGGAAAATTATTGATGTTGGTCACCATCTGGACTTAAAGGGTTAATCCATGTACTAGTATGCAATGTGATGGTGCCTGGACCCTGCATACCAGTGTCAGGGTTGTCATGGTTACAAGGTACACTCAGCTGCAGTTCTTGGCTCCACCAGCCTCTTAGGTACTTCCCCTCCTTGTGCTCCTCTTTTGGTCAGTTAAATTCAAAGGATAAATACTACCCATAATCTGCCTAATGGAGTGTTTCCCCTGGAAAAAAACAGTCGCTTCCTCCAACAAGGTCAAGCCACATTGCTAAAAAGAGCATGGCACCTAAATAACATACATGTACATGTAAGCAGTCTTAATTTCAAACCAGCATATTACACATCTTTGAAGACTGACAAGTGAATATATACTGCTATACATCATTCTGCTCACCTTTTTTCCAAAGTATTTCTTGCTTAGTGTGGCAAATCCAAGAACAGTGATCAGACAAGAGCCAATACTGGAGAGATACAGCACCCTTTCAGCTACAACAAAACCAACTGTGAAGAAGATATTTGACGCTGGAAGGAATGGCCCTTGTAGAACCAGACATATGCAAAACCTATGCTCATGCTATTTGTTTACTATGTTGGACTATGTTTCAGCTATGTTATGTTCACTATTGCCTATGTATTAACTATGTTACACACCAAACAACATAGTCCAAAGTATGCAAAATCTATGTTGAAACTATGTTTAGGCTATTTGAAAAGCACATAGCTTTTGAATACCTATGCAAATACTATTCAAAATCTTTTCATAGTCTTTACATAGCTATGTATTTACTATGCAATAGAAAGTTCTGCTTTTCCTTCCGATTAGCATCCTATGTATTCACTATGCATCAAAGCAAAATAGTTTTTACATAGCATCTCGATCTTCACTTTTATTTCCAACAAATTTCTTAGCTTTTACATAGTGCTATGTATATTCTATGCTATGTGATGAAACATATTTGCAGCCTATGTATTCACTATGTGACATTTTAATTTAGCTTTATCATGAGATAAAGGTTACATAGCTTTTACATAGATGTATTTTTCCTGGATCACTCATATGAAATAATGTAGTCTATGCGTTTCCTATGTGATATTCCAACATAGCTTTTAAGTGACAAGGCATGTTGATGGTACAGGTTAAATAGCGCTTACAGAAGGCTAAGCATACTTCTAAAGTAAAAAGCAGTGTTTTAAACTAAAACACTGAAAAATCATGCACTATAATTCTTTTTGTGCTTGTAGATAGTTTCTTAGTGAGAAGATTTTTGTTAAGCATTGAATCGCTACATCCATCATCCCTGTCTTAACTTTCCTTTCTAGCTTTTCCCTAGAGTTTCTTCACTTGAAACGATACTTCCATGCATCATTTTCTTCTTTTATATTGGGTTCGATCCTTCGTCTTGATTGTGGACGTCTCCTGAATATAACTGCATGGTCAAAACTGCGAAACGCTAGCTGCAGTCCTCGGTGTTTGTCAGCCATTTTGTTTCCACTAGTTCCCAGGGAAGCCCGTGAGTTCAACACATGCGTATTTTGTGTTTTATCGTCACGTGGGCCTTTTCAACCAATGAAAAGGTGTGAAAATTGACTGTTTCCACGCGGGCGCTTTCAAGTCAAAGAAGACGAGCTGTAAGCGTATGTTTTTGCAAGAAGACGCTTCTTTTTACTTCAATTTCCAGTCTTTTTCCTGCCAGGTTCAACGAAAAGTATTCCTAACGTTGGTAAGTGATATTTTTCTCAATGAAGTTTCGATTTGCCTGTGTTGTCTCCCCTTTTTGCGTATCTGAACAAGGATCGGTCACCTTCGATCACGCTTTGATACTCCTTCGTTTCAATTCTAAAACGTCAGGTTGTTTTTGTGTTCATTTGCCTTAAAATCTCCACTTTTCTGATTGCAGATACTTATTCGTTGCAGTCAAAAGGAAACTGTATGGCACTGAAGAGCACGACATCAGCAAAAAGTCTACACGATAAGCAAATTAAGCAAACTTTAACTTGGGGTTTCGATTCTGAAACCTCCATGAAAATACTGCATTTGTGTTACTACTAGTGTTCGTGGCATTATATTGCTATAGTTTTTCAATTTTTCGTTTCAAAACCTATTTCTTACCAATGTAAAAGGTATTCTAATTCATATGTTTGTACTATTTTTACTATTTTGGTGATTTTTACGAGCGTATTTCAAACACTACATTTGCTTAAGCAGATCGAAACCTACATACATAAGAGACTATGTAAATTCTATGTAATTTCTGTTTGAACTCTAGTTAAAGCCTGTGTGTGTGATATGTTTTACCTATTCAAATACTATTAAAATCCTATTTCAAACCTATGCAAAGACTATTTGTTCTGTGTTTTCCCTATTTTAATGCTATGCAAAGTATATGTCACCTTTAAAAAGGCTATGTTTTTCATATGTTTTTACTATTTCTAGGCTATCTAAATTCTAAGCAAACCCTATTCAAAAGCTATTTAATCAACTGTTCCCTATTCCATTTTACTATGTAAACTCTATTTCAGTCCTATGTGAAGGCTATTTATTTTCTATGATTTTTCTATGAGGTTGACTATGAAGTCTAAAATCTCTTTCCACAAGCTAAGTAAACTCTATGTAAAGGCTATGTGGAAACTATGTCATTTCTTCCTTTATTCCTACCTTTAAAAACTGCATAGCTTTTAAGTAGGTTCCGTTTGACTAGCGAAAACATAGCATTTTCGATACAAAAAACATAGTCCTGGCATAGAAACAACATAGGATCTGGTTAAAGCAATGTATGACTGATTGACATAGGTTTTACATAGCTTTGTGACATAGCATTTGCATAGATTCTACATAGTGTCTGATTCTACAAGGGGGAACAGCAAGGATAGCAAGTCCCATGGTTAGAATCCTGAAAAAAAGAAGATTATCTCTCTTGTCAAACACAACATGCAATATGAACTGCAAATGCAATGTACCACGATGTACATGTGTTATCAAGCACAGGTAATTGATGCTTGCATGATTGTATTATTTGAAGTTGGTATGATCATGTTTGTAGAATTTAGACCAATTTATTTTTCCATTTCTCCCACACAGACATTCTTAGGACTCCATCACACATTGACAGTTCTGCCCCATGACTGTTGGGGAGGACTGCATTACGAGCCGAAAGAACATCTGCTTGGGAGGCCTATTAATAATTATTCCAACACACAGACAATTATTACTGGAAAAAAAGTAAGAGCCACAGGACCAAATTACTGTTAAGTAAATGCATGTGAATCTTAACAACCTACAAGTTGAACAGTTAAGTAAAAAACAAGATGTTGATATATATTGGTCCAAGAATTCACTTTGCATTCACATCAGAAAATTGACTGGCTCAGCTTAATTAAGGCATTCTCCCTCCCTTGGTGTTTGTGCCAGATAAACTTGAAAGTGATACAATATTATTATGTGCTGATGGCCCACAACTACATGGTCTGCTATTACATTTCTAATCAGAACAAAGTTAACTTTGTATTCAGGTTACACAATACCAGAATGGAATATCACACCACATGAATTAAATTTGTATTCAAAACTGGAATGAACTCATTCCAGAATGACTTTTGTAGGAATGAAACTTTGTCTTTGTATCATTAAGTAAACATATACAGAGTAATAAAGTTATGGAGATGGGACGGACTCATTTCAAAATTAAAGTATTCTGTGCGTAGCCCCTAAAAGAACCCTACCGTTTTATTTGCAAATTCCTCCCACATACACAGTACGCAAGAAGCAGGAGAAGCACAGTCCACATGGCAACAATGCAGAGTATACGTGGATCACTATACGTGTTGATTATTGGTACACAACCCATTGACCAATCAAAACAAAGCCATTGAGGTACAAGGAGAAGCCAGGCATTAATGGCATAGAGATAGTTATAATTAATTATCTGTGTGTGGGAAAAAAAAAACAGCCGTTGCAGTTAATTCATCTAAATGAAATAATATAACATTGAACTAACGAGTCAACAAACTACTGAAATTAAACCAGTAAATTTGTATCTTTCTGGTCTATGTATTTAAGAGGGATGTAGGTCAAAAGGATTAATGCCTTTATATTTTCATAACTGTGCTATAATCAAGTTGGAAAAATGACCTTCTGCAACAAAAATAAATAAACAGAAGATATATTAACTGAAGATTCATCCAGTAAATTTATTCTGAATGCATTCTTCTGTACTCACTCTCATAATAAGAGACTTCTCAAATGATGTCGGATTATCAATGACCTGGAACACTGGAGGTGAGGAACCCATGACATGCCATCGACATAGCAGAAGGAGGATACCAGTGACTAGTAAAGCCACTTGTCTAAAAATCAGGCCTTTCAGCCATGTAGTGGCTGCCTTTTTCTCCTACAAAGAATGTACAAGTCAGAATTATAATTAACATTGATATTAACACCAAACCATATTTTATTCCAAATATGGCCACCCCTGATTGTGCACTGCCCTCAAATAAGCACTGCATTTAGGACAAAAGAGTTAATACATTGTAAGTGCTGTCCCAGAATAAGCACCACAGCCCCAATATAATAAAATCAAAAGAAGTTATTTCTGTTAGTGTGATACAGAAAATACTAATATCCCAGTTAAAACAACTTTCAAATAAACGCCCCCCTCAAGTAAGTGACAGCCACCCTCCATTGATGGTTGTCAAAAGTAGCCGGCTGCCGGCGAAAATTGCCACCTACTTGGTTCGTATCAGCTGGCTACTCTGTTTGGCATTTCTTTACAGATGGCGTTTTTTAAATAAAATATCCCTGGACTGGCTGCTTACTTTGACAACTCAGCCATAAACTTGAAAGCTTTCTGACAACCAGGCTGCACCATCGAATAAGTGCCACATTTGAGGCGCAAAAAATATTCACTTTGCTTTTTGAGTGATGGTAATCAATTTATTGTAGCCTCCTATATAGGTGCATGCCCTCTTTCTGCATTAAAAAGGCTAATGTAATAAAACAAGGTATTTTTTGGCTGTAACAATTGTTATTATAAACTGGTTTAACAAAGAGAAAAAGAAGCTATTTTAGGCAAGCAATGAGATCGTGTTTACAATTTTTATAGTTTGATCATAAAGTCACCTTTAAATAAATGGTTCCATTTCTGTCCCCTTTGGTAGTTGTAGCTCTCATTATAAGCATAAGTGGATCTACCTCACACACAACAATGACATCATAAACACAACAAATACCCTAAAAAGACAAAAATGTTTTTGTTTGCATGATGAGTCAAGAAAAGCCTGACATGGGAGACTACAGATGATGCTTTAAATGTGTTTTATTGGGAATTGCGGATGTTTATTCTGGATGTGGTGTACCACTGCATAGGCCCCTGGAACTTTTCACTCAGTCTATCCAGGAGCATGTCCAGATACACTAGCCTACAATGTAGCATAAACACAATTCTTGCAGACCACAAATCTCTCCCCTATCTACTTCTGACAACTCTCTGATTCATCACTATGAAGGATCAGCACTCAACTGAAATTCAGTGGCAAACCTATTATTCTCATCATCAATTTAGTTGATAAAAGTAAATCTTTTGGTCCGGCTTATACAGATCATATCAACCTGATGTTATAATTGAAATTCACTTAAAATTTGATATATTACCAAGACTGTGATCCCTTGCTCTTTACAAAGCATTGCGACACTACAAAACACCATACTCATTGCAAGATATGTCCAAGAGAAATATTCAGGAGACCCATCTTCTGCATCTGTAAACAAGAAAAAGTCACATTTGTAAATTATATGTGGTAATGTTGCTGTTCCTTTGGCTAATTTAATGAATTAATAATGAATTTATATAGTGCCAATGAATGCTATTGAAAATATTTAAAAGCACTTAACATCAACACATTTTAAAAATGATGAGGCTACTACTAGTTCTCATTGATAACAGCAGTGAGTTCCATAACATGAGCAAAGGTGTGATCCCCAAGAGAATAGCAGTTGACTTTTGGAATGTACAGAAGAGATTGTGTACATGAGAAAAGAGCACATGCACAATTAGCAGCATGTTTCAAGGACAGAGATTTTTGATGTAGGCTACACTGTAAATGATAGTTTGAAAGTATAATAAACACAGCAACTGGATGTATGGCATAAAGGGGAGAACGTACACCGCTTCATGATTGCTGTGGCAGACAAAAATTTATTATTCCATTGCATGATCATAAAACCTTACCTATCTCCCCAGGAAAATGTATTTTTAAGACCCATTCCAGATCAGACATGCTAGTGGCTGGTCCAAAATTTACTGGCCACTCAATTGTAAATGAATGTGCATGACAAACCTTAATTTATCAGGGCTTCTGATATTTTGTGGTAATACTTTTATCAACCTAGACATTTTCTGTACTTACCAATGTCACAGCATCTTGAATAAAACAGAAAGGAAAGGATAAAGAAAAGTGCACTCAAAAGATCTGCTCTACCAACTAAGCCTGCAACCTAAAAAACATTAAGGGCATTAAATTCGTGAGAGGTGCCTGGAATAAAGCCCCATGCCGGGGGGGGGGGGGGGGGGTGAAAACTATAGAAATTTTTCGGTGGGGATGTGCAACTGGGACCCTGGAACCCTTTATATGAGATTCTTCCCACGTATCTTGTAAATCTTGTTGCTATCTTTCTGTTTACCAGGTTCTTGTGTTAGTAATCCCATAATACAGACTTGTACCGAGTCCAGTTTTATGTTATGAAATCCAGCAATGTTACCATTTTTAAATTTATGAGAATAATAGAGGGGGGCGGGGGTGGGCATGCTCCCATATCTCAAAAAGATACTAGTGTATGTTGACCCACTATTGAGAAATCATCCAAACAACATTCTCAAAATCATGACTTTTGACCTGCAGCCCATACACTGTTTGCAACCTGAACGAAATGGAAAAAAATGTGATTGTAGATTACACAGTTGTACGGGAGTATCCCCTCCTCATGTCTAAATGGTGGCTAATATTATTATTACCTTCTGTAATACAGTCAGAGCAAGCATGATATGACCTGAAATTAAGGCTGATTTACACCATACAAGGTTTTTGTATGTCTTGCATGTCAAGTGCTTATGATAAGCTTATGACACATTTTGTACCTATAAAAATCTAAAGTATGTGGTAGGTTTCATTTACACCAATATTACAACTTGTGCGGAAGGCTTGTGGTAAGCAAATCACATGTGACAAAGTTGTTCAGTGTAAATTGCATGTGGCTTTTAGCCTGGGTTCCAGAGGTTATTTTTTTTCTTATCATACTGTAAGCACCGTTTTACTTCATCTTAGGCATTTTGAGAACAGGCCTCTGGAGCCAGAATAATTGGCTTTAAGATACCCTTGAAAAATTAATGTGCTACTGATGATAAATCTTTGAGGCAAATTTTCAATTTTAAAACATCCAATTTCAACTCCAAATTTTTTTATCTCATAATTTGAAATGGTGAACCAACCTTAAGTAAAAATATCATTAAATATTTATTCAACTGTTATTATGGTAACAACTCAAATATTTAACGAAAATTGTAACTACCTGCTAACCTTAAAAAGTAAATAATTTTACAAGCATAAAAAATAGGTAAGCTTAGGTAGTTGGTAACTAGGCAAAGGAGCTTAAATTGAGGTCAGCAATATAAAAAATATCTTAGATTAAAGTTAGAGATACTCATATTTAACTTACACTTTCCGTGTGAATTGGATGCACCGCAAAAATGAGGGCGCCGACCAAACTTGCCTTAGGAGCAGAAAATTGAATGCTTGTGGATTCGCCAGTTAAGCTTATCTCATTCTCGTTAGAGGTCCTTTTTCTGGCGCTAATGAGAACTGAAAAAAGTTTCAAAGTTAACACTGAAACCACAGCATGAAGTATGACATTGAAGAGATGAAATTCCCAAGGTTTTAGTCCACCAGCCAGCCAGTAATTAAATCTAAAAGTCAAAATAGTCAGTGGGCGATAACTTTTGTGGCTTAGATTGGAAGAGATGTTTGTTCCCCAAAAGTCATGAAGAAACAGGTTTCCAAGCGGGACCTCAGGTTTTAGGTCCTTGTTACCCACAATAGCCTCAGAATCGTCGAACACAAATCCTGCATTGCAGGAATTCCAATAACAAATTATTGAAACAAAGAATACGATGACAGATGCAACGTGAAACGAAAAGCTGGGAACGGGAAAATCACAATCAATTTCTCCACCGCCCACCACAAAGTCAAAATATGCATCTTTGCGTTCCTCTTCGACGAAATCTTTCCCATTTCTTCTGCGGGGTCTGCTTCCATTTGCTCTGAACTTGGACGCCATAAAACAAGCCTCTTTAAAGGTAATTTGAGGCGAATTTTTAAGCTAATTTCCAGCGGGTGGAACTCAACATTTTCAAACAAAGCGCGAACAAAACCAAAACACCATCCTAGCACCTGCAGACGAAAGCTTCCACTTTCTAGGGAGGGGTAAGAAGAGAAGTCAAAGTTGTTGCTAAAAACAACATATAACGATAGAGACGTTATTTCATTCAGTATCAAAAAAATTCCCTCAAATGAGACCTAAGATCCTCATGGCAGTATACGATAAAAAATATGCAATTTTGACAGTCAAATTTTGCAACAACCCGAGCAACAACCTCGATTTTACCTTCCTCTCCCTAGAAGGGTAGCCAACAAAGCCGCATAGAATGCTGGGACTGTCTAATCAAACATGGCGGATTTATGGGCAAGTAAGTTAAGATTGATGTTAATATGGCGTGCAGTCAGGTCTAGTTTAAAAGCTGAAGAGGTCACATAGCCTTGTCATAATTTGTTATTTTTTACAAGTATTTAGCACATATAAACGGGTGTCATCCTTTTGATTTTCACCCCGGAAGTAAGGTATCATTTTACTGTTGCGCAATGTTTCAGTTATGCTACGTGGAAATTTTGGTGATTGGGTTCACATTAGCTTATATGAGAGCTAAGTTATCGGCTTTTGAGGTATATATTGATCCTTTGGTATGTGTGCATGTCATTTGAATTAGAATACAGGGTCTTGTCATCGCTTGATGCGGTCTTGCCTCGGTCGATTAGTTTGTAATTTTGCAGTGCAGTTTGATCAGTTTATTTTTAGATAATTACACTAGTACTGGCCGTGGATTAGCCTTTGATCATGATAAATGGATGATCAACTCCCTCCCTACTTAGGAGTTCGATGCTATTGGTTTTATCTCCTTTTTATGTTCTATTAAATTTGTCTTTGTTGATTTCTCGGAAATCTGAACCGAGAAAAATTAATTATTAAGTCAACTCAGATCAGCTGTAGTGTACACAAATGAGAAGTCAATATTATTGTCTTGTCTACTTGATTTATTGTCTCATGTTCTTGCTTTCTTTTTTTACAGCACTATAGTACAGTATAAGGATCATTGATTACTTCGATAAAATTTTAAACATGGCACAGCTGTTGGAGCCACTTCCATTGGAGATGGAGAGGTAGTTAACCACTGATTTATTTTTAATTATTTTCCAAAATGAAGTTATTATACCATATGGTTTTGTCTTAACCTACTCCGATTCTACTTTTCTGTAAAACCAAAAACATATATTTGTTTGTGATGTTGTGATATTTTACAAAACAGATCCTCTCTACAAAGACGTGAAAAGGATGGCGAGCATACATTAGGTGAGAATAATAAGATTCACAATAAGCTCTCTTACAGTGCGACTAGTGTAACCGGGGCCACTTAGACAAAGTTGACCAATCAGATTACAGGAAAATAACACTACATTCACTCTAACAGACCTTGCAGGAAACACAAGCTTCTTTTCAGTGGGTTCAAAAGGTCAGGTCTGTGGGCTGTAATTGGTTGATTTCGATCCATGTTGTTTATTTTGATCCGGGATTTTGATTATGATTGATAACTAACTTTCTCAGAATGTATTGTTATTTTCCTTTTTATATCTATTTCTTTTTTTTATGGTAATGTTACAGTAATGATGAACGCACAAAAATAATGGCTCTTGTAAAAATACAAGAGTTCAACCAGTTTCAGAGTAACAAGTGGATTTCGTTGTTCATAAAATATACAGTATTTTATGACCTTATTTGATTATTGTTATTGTTTTGTTATCATCATCTTCATTATTTTCATTGTTATGATGATAATATTTTTTTTTGACAGTGGATTACAGTAAAGTACCCCGGTCAAGTGGAGATGGCATGGAGTATTCTTCTAGTAATTCCAGCGATGGAAGTATCTCTGAGGGGAGTGATGATAGTGAACTGTCGCAAAGAAAAATTACATCTTTACCAACAACTACAAAAAGCCAAATGTTTGGAAACAAAGCAGTTTGTTCCTCAACTGGGAGAAAAAGCATGGCACAACCAAAGAACTATCAAGAAAAGCAGAGGAATACAAATACTCAGGACATACTTAACCACCAGATTCAAAGTGGACATGGTTACTCACCAACATCTGTCTTAAGAACTGAAAATAAATATTATGCAGAAAATGATGAACACCCCAAACCTAAGGCAATTTATCAACAAAACTCAACAAATATTTTACTGCAAGGTGCTGAGTTACCGAGATTAGACCATCAGTTGGGAATATCATTAAAAGGAAATGATCAAGTTCCATCTTTAGCTCTGCCAGTCGCAGATCTCAGCTATAAAGAACTTGCTGTGAAGACTACTGTGGTAGAACACAGAGCAGAGTTTGTGGATAGTCAGAAAGTTATTAATGACCTTGAGGAACAAAACTCTAAGTTGGTTGAGGAGAAAACAAAGCTTTCTGTGCAGCTTGGTGTCCAGACTAAGGTTTGTACAAAAAATAATAACTAATTGTTACCGGTAGTTAAAATATATGTTTTCTGAACCCCAAGATCATGATCAGGCCACTCTTTTTTGTTCCCCGCTCTGATGACATAAGGAACATTTTATTTTTTATCTTTTTTGTTATTGTACAATTTCTCTGTCAAATTTTACAGTGTGACCGAGAAAACCGTGAACACTTAAAATATTTTAAGAATGTTTATTGTGTTACGACCAATCACAGCAAAGATCAGGGCACGCCAACTAGCTACAAAACCACGAAAACTAATAAATATTCTTGCCTGCAGTTTAGTTTCTCACGCCCAATTGGCTTTTATCTTGCAACACAATAACATTCCAGAAATATTTCTGGTGTTCACGGTTTTCCCAGTTTGATTGTAAAAATCAGTCGATGAGTATAACAAAAGAGTTTTTAGCAAGTAAAGATTAGTTAAAGGTGATAAGAAAAAGCATTTGTAGTAAGTAGCAGACTTTTAATTTTGTTGCAAAGCAAGGTGTAATATTATTATTATTTGGCCCCATCAGGGTAAATGAAGACAGGTGACAGGGCTTGAAACAGCGACACAAGACACAAGAAGAGCAACAAAGTTGGATTCAAACTGAACATGATACCATAGAACACAACTGATAACACAAATAGACATTTTTTCCTCCTTTTCAAAATAGTGGTTTCAATAGTGCAAAGTCTTTGATATCAAGCTACTTTTTTATTCTCAAGTAAACAAAACTTCATTTTCATATGGAATGTTTTAAATTTACACTTGACAAATTCATTTTGACATGCAATATCAAAGTCTCACTTAGTCTACATTCACATGGCACCAGGCAAATTTTTAACCAAATGAAAATTTGTGCATTTAGGTGTTCTGTTCACATAGAACCACATTAACCATACCAAAATCTAGATGCCTAGCTATTCAAAGCTCCGTGTGAACAGAGCAAAAATATTGAACTGTCACGTGTGAACTAATAATATCGTCCCAGGGAGCCTTTAAGAGATGGGGGGCAGGGATTTCCCCCGCTACTATGAGCATGGCCCCCGTCTACTTTCAAAGGAAAATAGAAGAAAAATAGAACCAGAAAAAACCCATAGCTGTTTGATTTCCCACCTACTTGTTGTATTTACCCAGCAACTTGAAATCTTAGTGACAACCCTGTTGTCCAGTCATATTTTTCAGCTGGTTGAAAATTCATCTTGTGCCATGTGAATGTAGCGTTAGTTTCTCGAGCAAATACAAGGCAAATTGGAAAGAGAACAAAAAGTTAATCAGAAGCTGACCCCTTTAAAGCTTTTTTCATGCATCCTTTCATTTATGCCTTTCATCAAGGGAGGAAAAAATTCAAAATGAAATTGTGATGACATCACAAGAGAAAGGTTTGTCTTCTTACACTAGGTAATGAGAGGAAAGTCTTAAGTAAAGTGTTAATAGGTCATAAATCTTTTTTTTTCTCTCTTCTGAACAGGTAAATGGAGAGATAAAGAGGTTACTAGTAGCATCAGTTGGAGAAGATATTAGGCAAAGGTATTTCAAAATTCTATAACTGCTTCTGGTAGGTTGGAAAAAATGTAAAGAAATATTCACAAATTAGATGGATACATATATTGTAGGTTTAATTTTTTTTGTGTTGCGTTTTTTCAAAAAGAGTTTATTTTTCATTTTTGTCTCAGAACTGAGTGCATGGATTTTCTGCCTCAGCCATTGCAAATTGTAATACTAATTTTACAAAATTTTGTTGTTCTTACAAAATCAGGTTGGAAGACTTGGTCAATAGAAATGTCCAGCAAACTGTTGAACTTAAACACTGGAAAAAAGTGTGTGAAGAATACTCTGAGGAGTCAGACAGGCTTGAGATTGAATGTGATGTATGGAGGACAAAATTTCTTGCAAGCAGGTAAGAGTGGTGTTTTACTGTCTCATTGCCTACATGCAAGTTTCGCATCTTGCTCATCAGGAACAGTAAAAAGTTGTCAACCAAAAAATGCAGGTACTTGGAGCGATCAACTCAGTCTTTCTTTTATTGTCAGCGAAAATCACACATTTACCTAGTATGTAATCTTTAAAAAAAAATACTTCCATAACAGGGGCGGATCCAAGAATTGTTTTAGGAGGGGTGCACTCACCAATAAACCACATAGTTTTTTTTTCGCAGAATACCAGTTGTATTAGAAAACCACAGGTCATCTCAGGGAGGGGGTGCGAACCCCCTGCACCCTCCCCCTAGATCCGCCCCTGCATAATAATGTATCCCTGCAGCATTTGCACCTTAGTTGTGGGTCTCACATACAGGTAGAAATTTTTCATCTCAGCTCAATGCTTTTGGCCCAATTTCTCATGCTTGGCAGGAAAAATGTGTGCTATCGCAGTCTTAAATGATACATTCTAAAAAGATGTCATAATGATTACAACATGTTATAACATCAGGGCTGTAACTTTAGATTTCAAGTTGTCAGGTGTATGCTGATTTAAAGCAGGGAATTGACCAGCTAGGAGGTTAAATTGGATCTGTTTCCCATTTGTTTTCCTCTGAAGGTAGCCAGGGGTCATTTTGTTAGTAGCCCAGGAAAATCCCTAGCCCCCGGCCAATAGTCACAGCCCTTTAACATGAAATAAACCTGAACCAATTTTTAAGAAGAGAAATTCAGTCAAAGTGAATGATCGTACTTTCCCAAAAACCTCCCAATGTTAGTAGGAAAGTCACTGTTGCTCATTTGGAGAACTTCAGAACTCTTTTGAACGTCTTCAGAAATCATCGGATGCCTAAGAATATATTGAGATCATCTACAAAAAATTGTGGCACTTGCAGAGCTTCTCATGAGGATGAAAATCTAGACAAGTTGACTCCTCTTCAGTACCTAAATGTTAAATAAAAACATAGTGTTTTTGCCTTAAGAATGATGTCTGATGAACTATCGAGTTGGAAGGTAGCACTCTATGCCAGATACCGACAAGCACAGAGTGCTTTGCAGAGATTGTTAGATGAGAGAGCTCAGCTGCAGCAGTACTTGATTGATACCAAGAGGCAAGTAACAAGCTTGGCTTCTATTGACATAAATCTTATAGGACCCACATACCTGCTTCAGCATCTTCTTTATGTTCACTGACATCATCATCATCATCATCATCATCATCACCATCATAATTATCAGCATGATAGTAATAACAATGATAATAAACAGTTATAATAATTAATATAGTAGTAATCAATTATGATAATTATAACTTTGCAAGTTAATTAAAATTTAATAAAATAAGCACAAGCACAAGGATCTGAAAAAAGAAGAGAAAAATATTTTTTTTATAATTTCTTGTCTTTGCTTTTACATTGTGCACGTGCATCAGAAGCATTCATTTTCTTTCGAAACAAGACTCTTACACTTGCACTTATACTTACATTGCCAGTGTAAACCAGACTTAATTGGATGGATATTTGGTCAAAAACTTGGACATTTGGCCCTGAAAAAAATTATTTGTCCTGGCCTATGTCTTTATTCTATTCTATTTTATTTTTTGATTTTTTTTAAATAGAAATGCATCCAACTGCTCTTATGTGGTCATTTGTTGTTCAAACATTTAGTTAGTCTGCTGCTTTCATTATTAATAAGAAGAATAAGAATAAATACTTAACTATCCACTTCCCTTATGGGGCTTTTGAGGGATAATGAAACAATAATTCAAATAGAACATAATATGTTTAAGAATCCCAACTGGTAGGAGGCGAACCAGTGGGCTATTTACAAGCGTGGCCAAAGATTTGAACTTGGGACTACCAAGAACAAATCCAGCTGGTGCTTAGGGCAGGACTATTGAACTCATGGCTTCCAGATTACAAGTCCCAACTGCTAAGCCATGCTGTGGTAGGTTCCCTGCTAGGAGAGGCTTCTTGTTCGGCGAATACTTCTGCTTGCGGGGAGTATAGTAGGGCTGGGCTTTACATAAAAAAATGAGCTACTCCTTATTGTCATCTGTGGATATGTCCTGTAAGCTTAAATTGATTAGTCTCCCTCACAGCCATTTTCATCTCATCACTCAATGCTCCTTTTTGGGGAACATCATTGCGTAAGGTAAAGGTGCACACAAGCCAAAGGCCCAAATGGCCGGAACTTATCCTGGTTTCATTAGCATGAAGCACCTAGGAGTATTGCTACTCCCCCCTTGACGGGATGTTAGTCCATTGCAGGGTTACTTCCCAGCAGGTATGCCGCCGTTACCCATTATACACCTGGGTGAAGAGGCAAAGTGGAGTTAAGTTCCTTGTTTAAGGAAACAACACGACAGGCGAGTCTTGAACCCCGGACCTCCAGATCCAGAGGTCGAGGTGTTAACCACACAGCCACACATGCCTCCTAACATCATTGCGTGACGAGACGAAAACAGCTGTGATATGAGATATTGTCCTCTTTCCTTGTCAGTGAAATTACATACAGATACATGAGTAGAAAAATTTATCAGTGGGTTCTAGTTTTTAAAAGGAGCACTTCTTTTAGTCTGCTACACAGTTGTTCTTTGTGTCATCACACAACGCTCCCTCTCTCCTCCGCAGAGGCTCCCGCTGGGTATCCCCATCAAAATAGCAATAATCGGAGGAGAGAGCAACGCTCCTGTTTGTGAGGAGGAGCATTGTGTGATGACACAAAGACAGCTGTGGAGCAGACTATACCTCGTTGGGAGAATTTTTAATTTTTATAATGTATAACCCATAACATAGTAGATTCCCATAATAAAGTGAATTCTTAAGTAATTCACTTTTTTGTTTTTGTTTTTTACATTGCAGGTGTATTCAGTCCTTACATTCAATGCTAAAAAGCACAGGTGGTATTCTTCAAGGATCCTTTCCTTCATTGTCCTCCGCAAATGAACAGAACATTGTAGAAATTGCTTCATTAAACAACTCCTTGGCTGAAGAAACTTTAGATCTTGCTCAGAATGTTTTGCCAGCGTTGTCACTCTCAGAGACATCACTTATGTTAACTCATGAGTCAGTGGAGAACACAGAAAAACTCAAGATGGGACCAACTTCTGCTGAAAAACTAGCTTTACAGGTGAATTTTACGTGGCTGCCTTGTGATTATAAGTGCACTGCATACTCAGGAGAAAGACTAAAAAAAGTTGTAAAATTCAAATAAAAGCTTTTTGTTAGTAATTCAGGAGACATTAAGTCTGGAGACTGTCTCTTTTGCAGTACACCCCCTACCCCACCTAAAAAGTACTGATGAAAAAGGCCGTGGAAACTGTCCTATGATCGAAAACATTTTTGAATTTTTGAAAAATGGCGCAAAATTCCAAATTTAAACAGTAAAGTTAAAAATGCTATTTTATCCGGGAGATTTGGTGACCTGTACGGGGGACAGAGTGAACTATGCAGTACACGAAAAATTTGGGAGACTTGGCAGTGATTTCTTTTGTCTCCTCTGTAATAATATTTCCCTACTAGCAGAGGTCTCTCAATGCATGAAACTGCATGTACAGTACTAGTGTTTCCTTTACAACCAGTAAAGTTTTAATCACGCGCGACACAACTTACAGAACCAGTTTGCACAATAACAACTGTGCGCTCCAAAAGAAATCCAGCATGGAGTCTCAACAGGACACGCGCATTCTACAATAAATGAAACCAGTTCTGAAAACCAGTCAGTTTCGGCCACAAATGTGTTCGGCGGCTACACGGAAGAACGCGTCGAGGGCCGACAGAGGGCTTCCTCTATCCTCTCCTTATTCTTCTCTTGTTGTGAGAGACCTGCTAGCAGGGAATTATAATAAGTGTAATGAACTGTAGTTTCTCTCTATTCCAATATCATTCTGCCTTTCTCGTACCTTTTACCCCCAGAGTCATTACTTCGAAGAAATAAATGTATTGTAGTTCTACTAATCAGTGGATGAAATTCTGTTTTGTGATCAATCACCCTTCAATTGAAACCTCTTCAGCAGTACTTTTCACAAAGTGACATTTGTCTTCAGCACTTCACCTCATGAAATTTGGCGTATCTCATAGAATTCCTTGAATTTTGAATGTTCATGACCAACTCTTAAAATTTCATGTAAAGGTTTGGTCTGGTACCACACACGTGGAAGATCGCGCACCCCTGTTAAAGGTTTCCGGTCCAGCAAGACACGCTGTTCAAGACCCTGAATAGTGCAATTGTATACCCGGTTTATGACCCCGAAATCTAAATCTAAATCTAAATCTAAATAATTACTGTATACTATTATAAATCTGTCATATTGGATGTAAGATAACCTTACCCTGTTCAGCAGAACATCCCTGTTAAGATGCCCCCTCCGCCCAACGGGCCAAGGACAGATTTGACTGAAAACAGAGCCATTTTTTTCTGTTCATTAGGTCTTATCAGATGACGTGGATCTTCAAGCCGAACAACAGCAACTCAGAGGTGTTATGAAAAGAATGTCGCAGCAGTACATTGGTCATGATTATCAAAGCCGGTTTGCTACCAAGAACTTCAGAGTAACTTATGACTGCTGTGAGAGGTGTACGGGAGCTCTTCAAGTGGTGTAGACACAGGCAGACCACCCTCTGTTCTCAGAAGAAACACTTGCCTGTTCCATGCTAGCCTCTCACGCAGATAGTGGAGTGTGGCTCGAAGTCAGAGAGGATCATTATACCTTTTTGGGAAACTGTCAACCTACCCCTCCCCTCAGCCAACATGTTGCCTTAAGTGAGAAGTAAGTGTTAATGTTGGCTTAGGGGAGGGGTAGGTGGGCAGTTTCCCAGAAACTGATAATGATGCAGAAAAATGTAAGGGGGGAGAGAGGAGGAAACTTCTCTTCGTTCTTTCGCTTTTACTCCCTTTTCCACTGCGTCGCTGTTTTTCCTGCTCAAATAAATTTTCAAAAATATCCAAATACGAGTGGACGAGGCCTTGCATTGTGCCATTAAGTGATCACGCAAATAGGAGCTGGTCAACTCCGGGTTTAGTGCTATAACAGTAGAGAGGCTTTATTAAACCGAGGTGGAAAAAAAAACCACCTCAGAGAATACAGACACATTGAACAACGTTTTTTCGTTTTCATATATTAATTTCTTGACGGACAATGCGCGGGTTGAATTGAATGTACTCACTCGTACATGAAAAGGAGAAAGGCTTCGATAGAATTCTGACAATTTGTAAATATAAATAAATATAAATTCACACGGACTTTTACATCTGTTTTATACAAATAATGCATTGACATATTACAGCCACGGTCGAAGAGTAACAAAGAGTACATTTCTTTGTCTGTCACTAAGTGGCTTTCCTGCCTTCTCCGTTTAGTTCTAGGAGGTTCAGAATCGCAAACCTAAGGTCTTGGGCTTGTTTCCCGCTTAGAAATCTAGCTGAATTTGTCTCTCCGTCGTTCCGGGTTCGACATTAGGAAGCTTTAGCGTCGACGACGGCGAAGGCAACGTGAAAGCCAACAAAACGGAAGAAAAAGATTTAACAAGCAAAACAGCATCACACTTTTTTGTTCATTTCCTTGCCGTCAATGCACGACTACGACGTGGAGTTCTCTTATGCGGCGTTTTATGGAGCACGTAAACACACGGCCACGAATCTTTCTTTTTCCTTCAAAACTTGGGTTCGGTCCCGAGTAATTCAATTCCAGGGAAATTCACCTTCATTTGACATTTTCCAAAAGTGACTGAGTAATACCGACAAAGTTTGCAACAACAGTAAGTCTGTAAATAGTTTTGATTTTGCTACCGTTTGGCCGTCGTCGTTGCTGTAAAAGGTTCCTATTACGTTGTTTTCCCGGGACGGCAACTTCGTAAGGAAACGATCCGGGGTGTACTCCCATATTAAGGGCAGACTCATGCCCAGTCGTTATTTGTGTTTTAGGGGTGAAAGAGACGAGGGAAAAATTGTCGCCCCCTTCGCATAAGTCCCCGCGCGCCTCAACCTAACCCCGGCACCCTCTCTTACCTATTTTCCTCACCCCCAAAGCACATAAATAGCTACTAGGTACGGGTCTGTTTTAAGGGGGTGGGGTTATCGTCGGGAAAATTAGAATTACTGGGCGTGGCTCAATCTTTATTTGACCCCTAAAAGATACAGCTCTGAAACAAAAGCAAGATAAATTGTTATCATATTAATTTGAATAGAGAAGATGTTATTGAATGCTTCCTTCTGCGTTAAGTTTATTTTTTCTTTTCGTCTGTTTCGTTCTTTATTTCTTCACGCACAACCGTAAGCGAAACCATCATCCGAAGGTAACTGAAATGTGCGTTTCGTGCTGAAAACCTCAAGCTGAACCTGTATCCGCAATTTAGACTCCTTGACGAGACGACCAGTATCACCGCTCTTTTAATAACGGAACTATTTCCCCGGGAGAAATTAAGAATAATAATAGTAATAATAGTGATGATGATGATGATGATGATGATGATGATGATAATATTAATAATAATAATAATAATAATAATAATAATAATAATAATAATAATAAAGGTCTTTATTCAAGGTTTTAAACGTTAAAACTTACAAGTTCTATTATAAAATGAAGATAAAACTGTGTGAGTCTAAAAAAGTATTAATAAAAATAAATAAATACTAAATTACAATCTATTTAAAATCAAAGAGACAAATTAGCAATGACCAGGGCGATTTGAATTTCAATCAGATTTCCGACGGCTTGTTAGCCTGGGTATCAGAGGTTCTTTTTCTCTGGCGTTCAGCTGGATGTTTCGGTGTCACTAGTAGGACTTAACCGCAACCGGAAAACGCGCATAAAATGTCTCTGGCACCCAGGGTAAAGGTTGTATGCACTTCTTTCATTCTAGACTAGGAATGCCACTGATGTGGCATCACTCCCTTCATCGGACATAAACGCTTCTACTTCGGCTTCCATACTGGCTCTGTAACCTTCTCTGTGGTAGGTTGAGAACATCGTCGAAGTAAACACTGATTGATCGTCAAATGTTGTGGGAAGGCTCCACAAATTGCCTGTGACAAACTACGACATGCGTCTCCATGGCAACATTCACAGCAACAAAACGTCAATCGATCAGCTTCCTCCGCGGATAACTCAGGCCCATTTCCTCACAGACTCCTCTCGATGTCAACGCATCCACGTCTCGCATCGTATGGTTGTTACACCTTTATCAGGATGTCTGGGCTTTATGTAGAGTATTTCCCCTTCAGCAACCTTAGTCTTCCCGTCTCCGTTGGTATTTTTGTCATAATAATGCACTTTGAACCTATATGCGTATTACAGGTGTAAAGTTGACCTTAATTAGTTTATACGGAGAGCGATTCGGTTTGAACTCGCTCTGTCGAGCCAGCCTGTTTACCCCAGCTAATGATTTCCAATCGTTACAAGCTAATTTCTAGCTATATTAAACTTGCGACCCCAAATTTTAGAGCAATCATTCACTTATTCTACAAACGTTTCAAAACTGATGGGTGGATTTACGGGTACCCTGCGTAGCAGGTGCCGGTTATTAGGGAGTTTTAGCAACAACGATGGCGACCGCAACGAGAAAGTCAAAAAAGACGTGAAAATGCCTAATTTCACGTTTTAAAGAAGACTCAAACAAGGGACGACGAGATTTTCTTTCTTTTTCTAAACTTGAGTGCGGTCCTCAAGAAATCAACTCCAGGGAAATTTGCCTCCATTAGAAATTTTCAGCGAATTTGAATAAACGCGACAAAGTTGAAAAAAACGCCAATTCATTCTAAAATTGACGTTTTCGCTGCCGTCGCCGTTGTCGATGCTAAAAGTCCCTATTTATTTAAAGTCCGCGCGAGGGCAACACGAGAAGGGGTGAGGAGGCCTCCTCTCTTTTTCTCCCCTCGCGCGTCCTCGAGATTTCTTCCTTCGCCCTAGAAAACAAACCGGCGCCTGCTGCGGGGGCTAATGTAGGGGGTCCGAACCAAAAGACCCTCACTGCACGGCGATATCACGTGCGTGAGAAGGAATCGGGTAATAGGAATAAATAAGAAAAAAAGTTACTAAGTAACAAAAGATAAATAGAGAGCTAGATTTCTTTCAAGAATAGAGTTCCTCTGTGGAGGAGCGTTCACTTGATAGATTGTATTGGGTCTTCCAACCTCTCCCCAGGCCTTGTTTCCTTCCCTTCTCTCTCCATCTCCTATTTTCTAGGGTAAAAGCCATGGGAGCGAGGTTCTTAGATGTTCTTGTCAGAGGGTCACTTTGAAAAATTGTACAACCTAAGAAACTGACCTGTAACTTCTAGGCTGCCGGATCCAACCCTTGTTTCCACGACGTTATCCCGTATATCCTCTGCAATGTCCAGTCCATCCATCCCTGAAAATGAACAACCGAGCTTTTTTCTGGCCAAATCTAAAGCTGTCAAAAGAGAGCTTCCACAGTCTTCGTCTAATATGGTACGACCTCCATCCACCGACACAATTTTACTCAGTCTTAAAACTTCAAGAGTGGAAGGATACCCAAGTTTGGGAGCTGGAGGCCTGGGACCTTGGTTGACAATTTTCATTGCGTTGCGAATAAAGTTGACGTAATAGACATTGACAGTCAACCACCTTTTAAAAGAAATTCATGCTAATTCCACGTGTCATGGAGGACGTACTGACAAGCAACGACAATTGGAAAAGTCCTCTTAATCTTCTTCAATAAAGACAACTGTCACTAATTTTCTGGGCCCAGTTCTTCGAAGGCCGATTAATGCTAATCCGGGGTTAATTTTTAATCCGCGTTTCTTTTCCTGTCGTTCAAAAGCATTTAGACTTGCTACAAGTCAGCCTCACGAGTTTCTTAGCGAGCGGACCGAGCTTAATTTTACGCCGCGAAGCAGCCAAGCGAGCGACGAAGTCACGAGAGGACAAAGGACTTTTTTGAAAGTCAAAAAAGTATTTTCCGGGTTAATTTCCTCAGTCTATTCTTTTTAGAGCATCCAATTAAAAAATCACATGCAAAAAGGATTAAACTGAATTACTTTTAAAGCTTTCATACCTGAATTCAAATTTCGCAATAACCCTGGGTTCGCTTAACCCACCTTTCAACCTCGCCCTGGTGGGAAAATGAAGTTTTCCGTTGAGTCTATTTTCTTACACTACGTTGAATCGGTGAAGTTTCCCTAATACATAAGACAGCCAAAATATAGTCATATGTGCATTGGCGGGGAATAAGGGCTGAGAAGTGGAAAATTACTTATTAAAAATAATAGTTTAAAGAGGTAAATATTGTTAACTTGTTAGAACACCTTCTTCCAGCCATTAACCCAGAAAAGCCTTTGCAAAACGTTATTTGGTCTTTCACCACACAGGGTGCCAGAGGTTTTTTTCCCATTGGAACCCGCGAAAGCGAGTCGCCAAGCTGCGAGAAAATATAATCTCTCGCCGACCAGGCTGCGGTTGTTCAAACGACGGATAGCGCTATCCACCGGATAAATCACTATCCAGTGGATAAGTATTAGGGAAACTGATTGCGTTATCCGCTAGATAGAGATTTAAAACCAGTGGATAGCTTTATCCACGTTTTGAACAACTGGGGCCAGCACTTTAACACTTCGCACGAAGGAAAAATAGCGCCGCTATTTTTTCTTCGTCCCTTCCCATCAGGGGAGACCCGCCCGCCCCTTAACCTAACCCCCAATCTTCTCTCAACCCCAAAACATATAAATAGAGCTGGGTACGAGTCTGAGATATAACTATGACAAAGGTCGACGGTCTGTTTTTTTTTTTGTTGTTGTTGTTGTTGTTTTTTAAATGACCCTGAGGCACCATGGCTTAAACTGACGGACAACCAAAGGAGTACCGCGACGTTAATGACTTATCAGGTCATGCAGTCATTCATTGGTCAAACCATTTACATGATCACTAATTTGAAATGAGAAATGCCAAAGTATAAAGCAAGTCTAGTGCGGAACAATGTTATTTTAATAATACTTATAGCGTTACGTGTATTTCAGCCAGTCTATATCTAATAAGCATTTTGCAAAGCATTAAAACAATAGTTAATTATGTAATCCCTAGATTCTTATTTAAACCTCTCCGTTTATAATTTTCACTACTGACAGTAATAAATACAATCGTTTACGAAAAATTCGCCTTGCACTAAAAACCTCGGTGAAATCCAACATGACAGTTGATCTTCAGCTATCTTCTCTGTTAGTGGCTAACTTTTAAGGCTCGTCATTCAGTTAAAACCTTAATCACTGTTAATAGCTTTACGTTTCTAGCTTTATACTTCTTTGATCGCATACGCTGGTTGCTGGAAATCCTACTTAGTCCCCCTTTTTTTCTGCGTGAAAGATTAGTCTATACTAGCCAAGTAAAAATCTTTACACTCTATAAGGGAGATTTACATTCCTGGATGATGGGCTCCTGATTAGACCTGGAGGGCCTTACTGTTACACTTTTTTTTTTACACTTAAAGCTCTTTTTATGTTTGTTTTAATTCTTTCAGTATTTTCTTAGCTTAGTTTTTAAGTAAATATCTATGAATTTACTGTTTATACTCGTTCCGTCTTAAACTGTCCGATTATTGGGGATGCTCCTTCTTCTCCATATCAATCAGCACTAGCTAAAGGAGGTACGTTGTAATACGGACGATCTTCATTGTGTTTGTTTACATTCAAATATGGTGCATCCCTTTCCATTATCGCCTCCAGTTTTTCGATCAAACGGTAGAAACTGGGACGAATGTAAGGGTCTTCCTCCCAACAGTCAGAAATCAGCTCATATCTGTTATGAATAGGAAAAAAATAGAACCATTCAATGCTAATTAACTAGAGCTCCAGTCAATTATTAGACCGTGTCAATATATAAGCCACTTTATAGCTCGTATGTTTTGTTTTCCCAATGGAGGTCCCAGGGGAATTTGACCCTTTGTCTACTATGCTTACATATGCACTGGAATAACACGAAATTTGAAAGAAACAGTTCCTTGGAGTATTATCACATGACCTGTATGACCTGTATTGGCAAACAAAATATACAAGCGAAAGGGGTCTATTGGATGAAAGAAATTTTTTCAGTAGGAAAGGCCTCTCAGCTTCATGAGTTTACAGGGAGGCTCCACCCTGAGGTCCAACGCCTTTTATACAGCATTTTTGACCGAAAAGGTACCCGTTTCATATACATTCCTTACCTGCCTACCCTGAAAAATAGTACGACTACTTCATTTTCTTAAGCCTTTGAGGGAAACATCAAGTATACAATAGAAGGTGCATCTGTTTAAAATATATTTTAATGTACATTACCGAAGTTGAAAAGTTTCCTACCATTTCACACATTATATACTCGTGAAATTCGTATCTTTCCACGCAAATGTGGCATAAAAAGGCACTCCTTTTGGGTGAAGCTTCCACGTAAAGCCCAATAACATGGGCTCCTAGAACTTTTGGGTTATCTCGTGATTCCCCATTCTTTCATCCACCCATTATTTTGTAAAGAGATCCGGGAAGGCTCCGCCCCGAGATCCACCCCCTTACTATTTTGTACTATCATTATTTTTGGACAGAGAAGGTACCTCTTTCCTATACATTCTACTGATAAGTGGTACTGTACCCCTTTCAGATATCTAGTCCAGAGAACGTTTTACCCCTTTTAATAGCTGTAAAAGCACCTCCCTTTAAATATGAGTTAAATCACTAGACTACAAAACTTTCTCGACTTTTTCACAGCCAAAAAATCCTTCTGTAGCCCTCTTAGGTCATTTTACAGACCGAAATGACAGAATTCCCTAATACCCTTTCATATACCTCGACTAGCGAAATTCCTGTACCAGAAGACTGAGAAAGGTACCCCTTTCGGGCGGAGCCTCCCCTTACAGGCCATTATAGGGAGTACTCCCCCGGCCCCAGGGAAGAGATTATAATAACTTAATCACTGTTAATGGTGCCTTTATTGGCCATAAAGCGTGGAGGGTTTAGAGCAAAACTTACAATGTGTTATCTGCTTTATCTGAAATGGCAAATGGTTTTGAAAATGTGGTCTAGTTGTTTCCTTGTTAAAAAAGTGAGGATCCCAACAAATGTTTACCCTTAATCTTGCCGTCCGTCTGGTCAGTATTTGATATGATCATAGAGGGCGTTAACATAATTGACGAATTCGTACATTGCAACGTTCGCTGTGAATTGTAACTGAACAGAGGCACGGAAAACTTAAATTGAATCTAATTGTTAATTCTAAGACGACCCTGATCAAGAAACGTACACGTCATCGGTGCACATGTCAGGCCTTTCCATGCGATAACCTGTACTGAGCAGTCGATACAGCTCTGAGTTGGTCAGCGTGGGATATGGTACGCCTCCTGGCGATTGCGAGAAAGAAAAATATAATAATTACATATTGGCAACTGATCAGTAAGATATTATTGAATAGCTTATATTCAAGATGCTATTATCCCCATATTCAATAATGCCATTTTGCAAAAAAATGTTCTTTGAATGGTGGTCTGATGGCCAATGCACTCAAATGTGTTAAAAAGAAAGCAGGTGCTTAATAATATGGCTTCTTTTTTCCCCGTAACTTTCAATGCTCGCAAATACAATCCATTGTCACATATAGTTTTCATCCTGAGGAGAGGTCTTACAGCACTTAAAATTAACAGAGCTCAGATCAGACAAAACAAAAGTCCAGCTTGCCGCAAATGAAACATTACGCTAAAGAAAAACCAGCTTGTTTCCTGGTAGCAGTAACCTTAATAACAATCATACAAGTTAAGTCACATCCCACCATGGCAAAAAAGGGGAACAGGGTTCCTTGGATGCGTTAATGTTTGACAAGATTTTACGATAGCAGTCAAAACAATTTTTCAGACGGCGCTGCTTGGTCGACAATGTGACGGATGGCGCAATTTATTTAAAATCATCGGAAACGAAACCCAAAATGAACTGTCAATTTTATTGCAAGAAAAGACAAACAAACAAATCGACAATATTCATTGTCTATGATAATGTTCTCTTATCGACCCTAGAATGACGTCAAAATATATAATGGTCAAACTTTGCAGTGACGTCTTTCTCCAGCAGGTCGTGCATGGCTCCACCTGAGTTTCTAATTGTCATTTTTATAGTATAAGAGTTACATACCATGGAAAATTTTTGTCCTTTTGTCAATTAACTTTAAGTTTAAAATGATAAGTATGAACCGTAAAATGATCCGCTTACCCAATGTAGCCATCTCCCAAAGAACAACACCAAAAGACCAACTATCAAAAAAAGCACAAAGGGGTTATAACAATGTACAGATTCACCGCATTTAAATTGTTTATTCCCGTCTTTATCTTTTTTTCTTTTATTTGATGGACGAACGAAAAAATGCGAGTGCCAAACCTTTCGTGCATCGCGTTTGATTGAATTAAATAATACCAGGTATGACCTCCATTGTCGTGTTCTTAGAATTTTGTGTCGAGAAAACGAAAAGGCAATGAATAATCTACCTGCATTCGCCCCAAAAAGGTTTTCCCTCAGGTTTTAGACAAACAAGGGGAGCAAACTTAGGTAACCAAACTACACTCCTTTGTCAAAGCAACGGGAACAGAAAGGAAAAGGGAGCGCTAGAATTGATAGACCCACAATCTCAAGTAGATCGTTAACATCTACCAGCAACTAATTGCCCAGATGAAAGAGAATAACTTCTAAGTGATGATTTAATATGCTTTGAATTAAATTCCAACGGCGCCGGGCTGAAATTCCATCACTGACAGACACTTTTGGGCTAAGTACGAAGAAACCACAAGAATCAGTTTCACAGGTTTGGTTTTAACCTAGTAACAGATGGTCGCCTACCTATACCAAAGTCAAATCTGTAATGGCCCAGGCGTTAAAGTTACTGATGAGGATTTCAGGGTCTTTTTTTGGTGAACCAAACGAAATTTACCGAAGATGCTTCCTATAAGTAGCCGACGTTGTCTTGTCAGAGGGAAGTCAATCCTGGCCATTCTGGGAATAATATTCCGATTTTGGTCGAATTTTACTTCGTAAAACTAGTGAAACTGTAATTGGTCTTCGTAGCGCACCGTTTACATCGCAATACAAATTTTTCCTAAGCATTCGCGCGACAGTCTTAGCAGTCGGAAAGTCTTAGCAAAGAAAATTATTACTTGTCGGTTCCACTGCCTGTAGATGTAATTTTTTTTGTCTGGTGATTATCATATAGCAAATCTGAAACGCTCAGCGTGTAATTTTGAGTTTTGCATGTAACTGGAGAATTGTAAAGGATTGGAAGAATCCTCCTCTTTTTAGCTATTTTTAGACAGGGATTCTTTCAATTCTCTGATTCCATATTTGGGCAAAAAAAAATGGGCTTTTGATTGGACGCCTTTTAACCCCAGCATTGTTATAAACAAAAAAGGGGAGTTTAGGCTAAGAATGAATTAACTGAATTATCTCCGTGCTGCAACTGTGTCCGCTAACACGACATTCTCTCTAAAACTCGTAGTAGAATGAAGACGACAATCACGTTTTCCCGCCAAAACGACGCTGGTTCACGCGCGCGCACTACTTAGTACTGAGAAAATCTCGTACTCGCAGTCGTACTCGTTCTCAAATCTAAAGCTCTCTATTTTACGGCAACTACGTTTTTGAGAATTGATAGCCTGCGAAAACATCCGTTTCTCACAAGCTCTTCGCCGCTGGGGACGTTTCGCGCGGAGGAACGTCTGCGACTCAGGGGCAGAAATTCCATACTGATTACGCAAACCATTTTTTTTTCATAATAAATCCGGTAGTCATGGGGTTCCAAATATGAATTTGTACAATTTTACTTGTCTTCTGGTCGATTCTGGTAAAGTGTTGTGTTAATCTGCCAACGAGGCGCAGCAAAACTCAAATGCTTCTTCTAGAGAACACTATATTCCACAAATGTTGACTGTTTTGTCAGAGATTCTTCGCGTTTACATCTGACCTTTGTGGCCTTTTGTCTTTTGTCTACTCCGTCTACCAATCAGCCCCTCCCACCGGATTCCGGACAGATTTTACGTCATCAGTATGGAATTTCTGTCGCTGAAACGCAGACGTTCCTCCTCGCGAAAAGTCCTCAGTGGCGAAGAGCGAGGAGAAACGGATGTTTTCGCAGGCTAAAGAAGAGATTACAGTAGTAGAAACGTTTCAATCAGGCGTTATTTCCTTATCAAGGGAGAGGGAATCGCTAACTCACACGTCACTTTTGGTCGTGTAAACGCCTTGGTAAAGTGATTCTGGGGCCATCCATTTCACAGGAAGTTTTTTAGACTTCTCTGAGCTGGTCACATCTTCATAAATTTGTTTCATCAACCCAAAGTCTGACACTTTAATCTGGTTGTCATGGCCAACAAGAACATTACGGGCAGCAAGGTCTCTGTGAACAAGATTGTTTTCTGCGAGATGATTCTAATAAAAATTAGGAAACGAAAAATACCATTAAAATTATCTCAAACCATAATCAGTTAACGGGAGTACCCCGAACACTAAGCGGTTAGTTGAAGTTAAAAAAATACTACGAGACAAATGAAGCACTGATCTGATCCAGATTTTTACGTCCAGATGCGTAACGAAACTGGGTCGACCGATCGACTTAGAAAATTTTTCATCTAACCCATTTAAATGAAAAAAAAAAACTGTACTCATATCTAGAAAAACAATCAGTTTAATTATCCCATCTAATTCATGCTTATACAATATTGACTTTTGAATTTCCTGTGCCTTGTTATACTCAGAATCAAAATCAAAGCAACATTATATAGAAAATACGATCAAATTACCATTCCTTTAGCTATTTGCCAAGCAAAGGAAAACAGTTGTTTGGCAGAAAAGCCCTCCTCTATGTCTTCGTCGTCTGACTCCTGTAGGTTATCGTTTGAAAGTGACATAGCAGAAGCTTGTCTTTGTCCTGGTGATGCTGATGTGCTGGGAAGCAGTTCTTTCTCGGTTACTTTGAATTGCTTATCCTACAGTTAAATATTGTTTTGGGTTGAAACAGCAGAACCCTCAAGTTATTAGTAAATAAGTAACTAACAGACCGAAAGATAAAAAAAAACTGACATTTGTTCAAGCCAAAAACGAGCTAAAGTTTGGTATTATCTGTTGGAAGTAATCAATGATGACGTTTATCTGCTTTTAATTTTGAAAATTTTATACGGAAATTTAGGCTTTCCAACTCTTTCAGCGTTTTGGATGCTTTTAAATGTATGTGTTCTTAGGTTTTAGCATGTATTTTTGCTTAAAAAGTGGAAGTGACAATCCCAAAACTGAAAATAGCTCAAGAGAATGAACGTAGGACGTTGTGATGTAATTCAAGGCAGCAATGTGTGATGTAATTCAAGGGGACCCAAGTTTTACTAGGTTGTTGTGTTCTTCTAACGTCAAACCTAACATAATGAGGTGCCCTAGTGGCATTTTTCTTTAGTAGTGAATAGTTTTTGTGGTGTTTTTATTTTCATCTTACATCTACTTCAGTGGAAGTCGATGGAATCACTTCAAGAATGGCATCTTTGTTGTTTTGTGGAGAAGACACTGCAATGTCTTCTTGGTCTTGGTGTGCAGAATGTTCATCTTCCTTTACTTCATCCTCAATGGCGAAACTTTGCTAAACGATAAAGAAAATGACGATGACATTTACAAGTAGAAAAAGTGTTACCCTGTATTGAAAATTTGTGTCGCAATCTTTGTCTGCAACGCAATCATTAAAACATGGAGTCAAGGTTAGCCCAGTCTACTGTATCCAGGGGGCACCCAGCGACGGTTTCCTCCTAAATACGTTCAAAAAACGTTTCAGGCAATCCAGAGTAGATTTTGGACTCTAGAAACACATTCTAAGCGGCGCTATAAAATTTGTATAAGTTAGGTCATCCTTGGGGACTTTAGGTCTTTTCGAAATTACAAGGGCTTCAGAATTATTTTCCCGAAAATTTTAGATGCAATTTATCTTTTTACAAAAGTGAGAATTTTTCTGATTCCTCTCTCAATCGCATTAATTTTTAATCCGAAAATTTTAGTTTTCCTTTTCCTACGAAAAGCAGCATTACTTGGGGAGTGAGATGCGAAAAATTAAGCCTCAGAAAATCGTTGGGAATTTATTGCATAAGTTTCGAAAATTGTACATGTGTGCATGAATGGAACGGTCATCTAGAAATTTGTAGCCGTCCTCAAGCAATAGAAAATTCTGGGAAATATTTGTTTCTGCGAACAGATATTTTACAGAAAACCAGTCATTGGCTGCCCCTGTGTATCTTTATTACTATTTGTGACTCCTAAATTGCAATCACTCGAACCGCCATACAAACCTTTATGAAGGGTTACGCAACACCGATTCTCACTCCTTAACAACATGCCAATTACAGCACTGAAGAAAACGTACCGGCTCCGCAGTATCAACAGTACCCTACGCATGCGTATAACAATATCATCCGGGCAGTGGCAGCCGTAAACAGCTGTCTCGCTTTGTTGGGTCTCATAAGCATGGCATAACCGTCGAGCCGATGAACTGACAAAGCCGTGTATCAAAGGCCCTTTTACATGCCGAGGCGAGTGCGAGTGCAAGAGCACTCCATACCGCCGAGTTGGTACATGTGCTTCAGTGCTGAAATTGGTATTATTCTCACTTGTGAGCTTGGGGAAAATGTGATAAAACGATGAAATTCTGTTGGCCCAAGAACAAGACTTAATAGAACAGGAATTTAGTGCGCAAAAGATGAAATTTGTCTTTATCTAACGTTCGCAATTCGCAAACCCCAATATTCCATTTCCCAGGTAACAGTCGCTTGTAACCCGATATATTTTCACATAAAGGTCACGTTTAGCGTCACCCAAAACACGTAAAGAATAAAGGTATTACATTACATCCTTCTTTAAGACGTAAGATAAGGCCGCCTAAGGCTGAGGCATTTCCTTCTTACTTCAGAAAAATTGTGATTGGCCGACGCCATGTCCTGTGTGAAGTCAGCCTGGCGTAATGAGGCCATTTCCATGGTCACTTGTGCCTTCTTTGATAGTTTACTTTCCTCTCTTTCCTGTAGGTGAAAGATATGCAGATTAATGGGCTCTTATTTTCGACGAAAGCGTTTGCCTTGTCAGGGATATAAAAAAAGGTACTGAACTAAAAATGGCACTTTCTTGGTGTTGAGGATAGCTGTGTAGAAGGCCTAAATGTAATAAACGACCCTAAATGTAATAACATTTTGTCCTAAATGTAATAAACTCATAAGTTGCAAATTACAGTAATTACTCAAATAAGCGCCGCAACGGGGGCGGGGGGGGGACATTTAATATGCGCCGCGGCACTTACTATGGTTTTAAGGGCCATCCTCAAATAAGCGCCGCATTTTTGGAGAAAAAATTTCCTTATACACTGTGTAACTTGCCGTTTACATATAAATTGCTTGTAAAGGGACAAAATAAAAAAAAACCTGTAAGCCTTAAAAGGTTTTTCATACTTCATTATTTTTTGTTAAACAAATTTACTGCAAAAACCGTGGACGAATATCCTTTTGGTTGTCAACGTTGGATCTCTAGAAAAGAGATCTAATCCGCTAAAAAATTAAGAACAAAAAACGAAAAGTCTATATGGGCCTGTTTACATGGAGGTGGGGGACCCCAGGTAGGTGAGTTAACCCGCTTTCGTGGGTAACCCTCCTGTCCACATAATCTCTCATTTAAATTTGATCACCTTTACATGATAAGTGGGGTGACCCGCCGCATGTTATTTCACCTATCTGGGGTCCCCTACCTCCATGTAAACAAGCCCTAAAGACTACTGTACAGCTGAAAACAACTTTTATAAATAACTAAGATAGTACGCGCGCGCCCTGATTGGCCGAGAGATGTGTTTGCATGAGAGTATGTAAACATGTGTGGAGTCAAGATGTTTTGCTCTTCGAGCGCTAATCACACAAGCACGAATTTTAAAATGTTTTTTAGTTGAAAACTCGACAAATTTACTTTATTTACCCATTCCCTCGTCGGATGAAACTTAAAAAAATCTTTACAAACATGCTGTACCAATTTTTATTTCGCTTAAGCTGACATTTTAAGCGAGAAAAACCCTTTTTTGGAATGCATCTTTATTGACAAACAAGAACTGATTACACGTACATCAAGCCTCGTGTACAAGACTTCGCGACTGGTAAGAGTTTCTCTTTTAATCATTAACCTAAACAAAGAGTTTTTCTTTTTCTCGGGAAAGTTATTTTATAAAAGAAATAGAAAACGTTTTTTCCTGTGTTTGCATAGCCTGATATAAACACGAGAGGGGTTGACGAAGTCGAGGGTTTGCACAACTGTCTCGAATTCTGCAAACACAGGAAAAAAAGTTTTCTGTTGCTTAAAAAATACCATTACTTTGTCGTTTTACAAGCAACTTATTTTTCAACGTTAAGTTTCACAATGCATAAGGAAATGTACCGAATTTTACGCGAATTAGTGCCGCGGCGCTTATTAACTTTTTCTCCAAAAATACGGCACTTATTTGAGCGCGGTGCTTAATACCATATTAATACCGCTTAGTACCGTATTTACACGAATAAGCGCCGCGGTGCTAATTAACTCCTCCTCCAAACGCCGCGCTTATTTGAGGGCGGCGCTTATTCGAGTAATTACTGCAATTTGCAACTTAAGAGTTTATTACATTTAGGGAAAATTGTTATTACATTTAGGACTTTATTACATTTAGGGTTGTTTATTACATTTGGGCCTTCTACAAGGTGCAATCACCAAATGACGTAATACAAAAGATTGAAAAGCCACTGAGCAGTACCCACTAGCTAATCAACAAAAGCTAACCAACAAAAGTCTTCGCAACACTAAGAAACACCCCTAAAGGCAGCCATTTCTGTCGTGCCTGAAAGTTAGTACCCATGCTCTCACCAAAATGGGACTGTGCCACCTTGCGGAAAATGCTCACCAGTTTTTGAAAATTGCTCAAAAGTAATATTTAATTTAAATTAGATCACAAAATATACCTGTGGATTCATTTGCCAGACCTGCCAAGATTTATCGAATGCACGTTTGAGTGCTTCGATTGATTGTATTCTGGTATAGGAGTGACCCGGAGAGATTGTTCTTTTGAAACCTTTCATCTCATTAGTAATAATATATAGATTTAGCCAGGGCTAAAAGCGAAGCTCCCATTAATAAATTTATAATTTAAATTAAACAATAAACTTGTATTCGAATTCCATAATTCAGTTAACTTTAGAGCACATTTATGTGACTTTTGAGGGAAAGGCTACCTGATTTTAGAGAAAAATAATTTGCAAACAGCCCAAGAGTGAACCAAAACTTACATCGAGTTGATAGCCTCATATGTACACCCAAAAACTGGTAATCATCTTCGATCACATTTAAGAGCCATAATGGCTCTTGATCACCGTAGATTAATTAGTGGGAAAAAAATCAGGCCAACTTTTTGGCGTTCGACAAGTTTACTTTGCAAAATCTTGTCAACAAATCTGGGTGCGGGTAAACCAACCTTTTATACCATTTATACATCACATCTGAGGTGAAACAGTAGTATGAGGCACTGTTTTTATCATACCGGCAAACCTCGGACAGAAAGCAGTATTTCACAATACAAATTAGACTCATTCAATATTCATAAACTGTTAAAAAAATTTCCAAAATCACCTATACGGCCATCCGGTTCTCACTTTTGTAGTGCGAGCTGTGGCGAGTGTTTGAATGAACATTAACAGAGTTACGCTCCAACATTATAAAGAATTTATTCTGTTTATTTTTTATTTAATGGTTTATTAACGCGCGGCATTTTGAGTACTCCTGCAAGCGATGTTCACTGAACGACTGAAAACAATCGGCACAGCGATTAAAATTACAAGAGAGACTACTAACAATCAATAAAAGAAATATAATTCGGAGAAACATATACAGAGACAACAATTTTCATTCAGGAAGACAATTAAAGTATCCCTACAAATCCTGAGTCTTCAAGCTTCAAGCTTAAGTTTATGTTTTAAGCCGGCTTCCCGGTGTTTGCTTTTTTCAAAGACGAACTCGAGGCAAGAAAATCGCTCAAAGCTTTCTTTTCCGGCCAGAATTATAACTAAATATTCTTTGGAACGTTTTCTTTCTATTTGCGGTAAAGAAACTGTCTAAAGGCTTTTTATAGTTCTGTATTAAAGCTTGTATCAAAGCTGATACTCGGTCAGATCATTGTCTCAAATCTTACAAACGTGCATAAACTAAATGACCGCATAAACTCCGCCCGACTTCATTAAATTAGATCCTAAAAAACAAACATCAAATACAATAATTTCTCTGGCTTACCATTCGAGACGCAGCTCCTGAAAGGTATCAAGAAAAGCCAGTATCGCTTCAGACTTTGCAATCCTCTTACGCATCAAGCAAGGTGAAAACGAAAACGATGCCATCCGAAATCGGATTTGCGACAAGCGACGTTTTCCTCAACCAAAAACCCAATAAACAAACTAGCCATGAATAACAGAGGACTCCTGACAACAGCTGAATTTCATTTTGCACATCCAGTGGAAAAAGACAGTTAAAAACATTACAAGTTGACATAAAACTCTGTCAGCTTCAGCTGTCAAAGTAAACAAGATTCAAGATGCTGCATAAATTTTCCGCATGAACTCACCTGTCACATTTTGACCAATCAGAGCATAAAAAATTGGACGTAGAGCGTGACCAACGCGTGACCATGGTGAGAAAAGTCAAAAGCAACTGTTTTCCCTGCCCGTAACAGCTTGCTAAATTTTCGCGTCCGAGGTCAGTTTGCAATCAAAATTTTAATTGTGTAGCACATAAACACAACATATTTCATATGAATTTAGATAAAAATTTGAACTTGAGCCTGCGATCACTTGAAAACTAGTAACTTGTCAGCGGATAACTTCATAAAATACTTGACCTCGATGGGTCGACACCTGAGCCCGCGATACGGTCAAGTGATACTGGTCAGCGGGTACCCTGTTTTGACAGCTGTCAATTGATCAAAACATTGATGTCCAATATGTGTGCATTATCAGTTAAACTAGTAAAAGTATAAGATTGAACATTGTTCGCGATCTAGTTAAACAATTAACTGGTCAGCGGACAGCTTCCAAATAAATCACGTCACCTCGATGAGTTGACACATGAGCCTGCGATATGGTCATGGGATACTGGTCAGTGGCTATCCTGTTTTGACAGCTGTCAATTGACCATAGTGTGAATGTCCTAAAATCCTATATTAAAGATGTGGACTTGCCAAGACACGCCTGAGACACCCCTCCCTTCCTTTTGATAGTCTCCCCTACCCCACCCGTACAATCTGTAGACGCGTACGTACGTATGTACGTACGTACGTACGTACGTACGCTCGGTCAATCACGTGACAACCAAACGAAAAGAGGTTGACCATATTCCATGAGTATGGGGCTCTGTCCCACGCGCGCTTCGCGCGCGCGGGAGCCCCGCTATTAACATTTCACAGAGCGACTACTACTATAACAGGGGTTACCTAGTCAAAGTTGACCGATTGCATAGCAGGAAAATAACAATACATTCCGAGGAAGTTAGTTGTCAATAATAATTACCACGAAACGAAATCAACAACATGGATTGAAATCAACCAGTTACAAACTTGAGACGTGACCTTTTGAACCCTAACTGGGAGGTCCGTTAGAGTGTTGAGGGGGGCGAAAAATGTAAACGTTAGATGTATTGTATTTTATTGCAAAGCGCGGCCGCAAAATTTAGCGAAGAAATTGCTGGTAGATGACAAAATAACAACTTATGTCAAACAAATACGTCTCCTGGGTGTTAAATGAAAAGTTTCGGATAGAAAGACATTGCTGGTCTGGTGAAACATTTTTGCTTTCATAAACGTTTGCTATCAGTAATTAAATTTAGTGCTTCGAGTAACTTATTGTTTCCTTACGACCTGTTCATTGGCCCACAACCAACTTTCTTGGAATGTATTGTTATTTTCCTGTAATCCGATTGGTCAACTTTGTCTAAGTGGCTCGGGTTACAGTAGTCGCACTGTAAACATACATTAGAAATTCTTTGTCAGACGGTATTGTGGAAGGAGGATGCCAATTTACCGAGCCAGGAATCGACGCAAGACTCGACAATTTTTCGCTTTCCCGCCATTTTCACCTCCTGCAAGTCACCATTGTTAGTTAGTTAAGCAGTCTGCTGTCTAAGCGACAATGTCTGTTTCATGAAGAGTTCAAGGTTTAATCAGGTTCCTCCAGGTCGTTCTGTCCTTTGCTCGCTGCCTACAAGAATCTACTAAAATGTTCTTCCGCTTCAGGTTTCTTTTCACGATGTCACGCGTTGAATCTTAGCCTAGCTCGTCCTTGATTTCTCTTTCCATCGCGTAACTGGGAATACAACAGCTGCCTGGGAAGCCCGGTAAAGTTAATTCGTGGCAATCATGGAAAGTGAGCTCGCTGTTAGTGTTAAGGTTAGGGTTAGGGTTAGGGTTAGGAGTCCTTGCTCGAGTCCTGGCTTTAATTTGATCTTAGTCTATCTCTTGTGGACGTAATCAATGGCTCTAGATCAGCATGCGATTTCCAGAGTTTTTCTCGTTGGCTTATTTCGGAGCACGGTCAATAAAGATGTTGACTTTTTCTTACGCGGAAAATTGTAACTTATTTCTCAGCAAATTTCCTCATTGTCTGTATGCCTTATCCACGCTCAGTATAATTAAATTTAAGAAAAATGAAATGAAATATTCAAGTATTTCCTTCTTACAAGATGGCCTTGAAAAGTCGACGCCAGCTCCTGTCGGACCTCATCATTGCTTTCTTCTGATAATGGAGTCAGTTCTACTATTTCATGCGATTGTTTGCTTTCCTGCGTGGAAAAATTAAATTAAATTTTAAAAAGATTTTAATACACTTCTGGCCCTTCTCTCTGTCACTCAATGCTGGAGTTTCATCATAGAGAGGCAGTTCAAGATATTTTTACGAAAAAAAAAATTAAGTGCATTTTTAAGTATGTGATTCATCCGTCTTTCTAATCGATATAATTGTTAATTGTTTAACTATTGTCAGTTTTTAAGACAACCGTTAAGGTAGCAAAATGTTGTGGAATCTTGTACTGCGTTTAAGCATGCCTCAAATATGCATTCGCCAGTTACTCTATATAACGAGAATCTGGACTTTCGATGTATTGAAGACTAAAGATAAAAAATCCCCTACCTATAGCTTGATTAAATTCAACAAATAAACTAAAAGAAGCATTGACAATAGCTCAAGTTTTTGTTTTGTGATAAGCCTACTTGACCCCCAAACGTCTCTATCATTTTTCAAAACGTCTTTGTAGTTGACTTTCTTCAAAAAGTGGTGATGCTCTGTTCCCGAAAAGTGAAATTATTGGAGACAATTCTTACAAGCGCAAATAAACTAGAATTAAAATATTTTAGCCCTTAACTGGCTGATTAGTTTCTCACTTCGTTGCCGAGATAATAAGAAGTCGACGCTGTGTCCTCACTGTTATCCTGTAATAATGGGGTCTTTTCCACGCTCACTTGCAATTGTGTTTTCTGCGCTTGCTTAATCTGTTCCTCAGCCACTTTGCTAACCTGAGTGAAAGGAAGCAGGAAAATGAATCTTTCACAGACACGCCATCAAAAAATAGAGCCAAAACCATTCAATTCATAAGAGATGAAAGGAGATGAATCTGCAAACATTCTTGCCAAGGTTCATGTCTGGGACGCTTTTTGCGTGACAGATATTCTGATTAACTGTGTTACCCTTATCAGCGTATAGAGCTCTGCAATTGTATGGCGATATCATGTTGGCGGCCCTCTGCATGAGGAACACAAATATAGCGGCCGGAAAATAACAGAAACATCTGTCATTGAGTTTGCCATGAAGCGAGTAGACATCTCTAGAGAGCCCGTACAAGTAAAATTAATACTTACTCAAATACAATGAAAAAATTCAATGTTCGCTACAGCAAAGTCTCCAAATAATAAGTCAGTCTTTGTCGTCTTTTAACCTAGGTAAAAGCTTTCAGGACAGCGGCCATTAACGACGCCTCATGAAATAGTTAAGAAATTCAAACTTGTTCTATCATAAAACGAAGAACCATTTCGACCGGAAACACTGCAAAAATTATACGTCTTCAGCTGCTCTAACAGCTCAGTAAATTAAAACACAGATTAGGCTAAATAATTCTTTATTTTGAATTTTGATTACGTCACGTGCAAACCATTGAGCAATAATCAGATGAGTAGGCTAGATAGGTCATAAAACCAAAAAGTAGAATGAAGAATAGCAAAACGTTTTACAACAGAGCTAGTATGGAAAGTTAGATACAATTTAAGAACAAGCTTACTTGATCACTGGTCACTCCATGATCCCTCAGAGCCTCCTTGTCAGCATATGATCTCTCGGAGGCTTGAATGTCGATGATCTAGATTAATCCATCAAGTTCTAATGATAAGTCGTATAACAATTTCCAATGGTACAAAAACAGATTCGGAATTTTGTCTCCCTGTACTTGTTTCACAATCATTCAGTTTTAAAATAAATGTTGAATTTCGTTCATCTCCTTACCCTTTTTCTTCTGCGGCGTAACCACGTCAGTAGGTCACCACAAGGAACGTATTCTATGACCAGGAACATTTTCTCCTGAATCGTGCAGCATCCAACCATGGATACAACGTTCTTATGTGAACCCAACAGTTTCATCTGCTCAATCTCAAACGTGAACTCTTCTTTCTGTGTTTTAGATGGATCATCTAAAGGCAATTGCATACACGATATAGTCTTTTTTATCTTGCAGTGACAGCATTATTAAGTGCTAGATTTTTCATTTGCGAAGTTATATACTTCGTCCGATTTTTAGCGCACCCCACGCTTGCTTTGAGGCACAAAGTACAGATCTATTCCACCGTGTAACAGAATGTCGAGAAATATTCAGGCATTTCGTATTATACTATTTAGTTTACCACTGCATTCTCGCAGCAGCCCGGAGAGGTACCTGACCCCTGGAAAATTTGGGCGTTGGTATGGGTGAGATGAGACCACGTGATTTCCTTTACCCTATTTCAGACCTGCCGCTGTTCTTAAATGATGAATGAAAAAGATGAGTAAGTAAAAAAGGAATAGTAGAATAAAATAAAATGAAAACAGACTTTGTACCATGGAGAACAAAACCTTATCCTATTTCAGGTTGACCCGAATCGTGGAAATCTTTACCAAATTTCAGACCAAAAAGGGGTCAAAAACTATTGATACCCTTTGGTCCCGCTCACACCCCCTCTAGCTCTAAGAAAGTACTCCCTGGGTTTGGGTCTAGCAACCATCACGTTGAAGTCGTAGCTCAAATTCATAGTTTTATCTCCCTCCATCCTCATTGTCCTTGCCTCAAAAGACTTGCTGTGTAAACCGAGGAACTTGGATTACCAAAGAAGGAGGGGGGGGGAATCTATTGAATAGAGCTTGCATTATTTAACACCAAACATATTTCAGTGTTGTGCTTCAGTTTTATCCATTGGTCAATTTCTAGTTTGTGTGTAGTAATTTATAAAACTTTGCATGTGTTAAGAGCTAACTAGCTTAAACCTATTCTAGTGATAATTGTGTTCTTGACCTCGAAAAAGCAGCCAAAGATGAAAGACGCTTGCTAAGGTTTTTTAACGACTGTTTATCGTTGCCTGTTCCTGAGACCCCATCACAGCTGGATTCATGGACAAATTTTTGAGATTTAAAACCCGAAAATAAAGGAGGCAATTTTTTTTCCTTCGACGCTGCCATCGATGGGTCAGCGGAGCCACAAATGTTGGGATGTCGGAAACTGCCAGTATTAATATAATATTTGCTTTTTCTCAGCGCTGGAGTTTTCATTATCTTATTTGGCCTACTGCGAGAGTCATCGTAGCTCTTCTTCGTCGGCTTCATCGTAGTCGTTAAGGAAATTTATACCTCTGTGGCCTGTGACACTGACGATCGATATGTTCTGAACTTACAATCTTTGCTTTCTTCAGCTTCCTGACTGTTGTTTTTCTTGCACAATGATTCGTACACTTTTTTCTCACTTTCTTTAAGGCTGTAGTACCAGCTGCGGATACTTTCATTATGTGAGTTGTGGTATTTTCGCCCATGTGTTTAGTTTGGACCAAATGTTTAAATTTTCGGTTTCGTTTGCTACTGAGGTAGAAAAAAATACTGACCATCGCATGGATGTTTTAATAGAGGTCTTCGCTCCACAAAAGACTCAAAGGGAGCAACAAATAACGTACATGACTTGAAATCCCTGTTGTTATCATGGAATTGTATCCTTGTTCATTTAAATGCCTGAAGAGTGTAGCTGTTATGGTTTTCGTGTGGTTGCAACCGTTTTTGTTAACTCGTGGGTACGCGCGAGCGTACCACGAGTTATTGCAGGGACAGAGATATGCAAATGAGTCACTCGCTCACTCGTAGTAGACGGACTTCGTAATTAATCGGGTCCGAACTCGAGAGTGCGAAGATGTATCGCTTCCGAAGAAGCACGCGCTCTTGAAGTTCGGTAGGATCAAATTCTTCGCTGAGAGCGTGTGCATCGTTCGGCGTTCGCTGCTCAGACTCAGAGTTTTCTTTATGGCAAATTTTCTACAGCACGGTTAGAGGTCTTACCAAATTTAAGACACGTAGGAGTCTTTCAAATAAGTACGATGGTTAACTTGGGGATTGGATTTCAAGAGCCTTTGACTCGTCCAGGCGTTAAACTTGACGAGAAAATGAGCAATTACTCTTCTGACTCCGAAAGATCACGGGGGATATACAAATTCCAGCTTGCTGGAAAGTGATCTGAAAGTGAGAAAATGTCATGCGATGCTAGTCTTAAGAACCTGTATGGGCCAAAAATGGATGTGATTTTAACCATTAGCTTCAAAATAACAGCAGAAATCGAGATAAGAAAACATATGTTTTGCCTCCTACTTTGCTGACGAGGTGTATCGGCTTTGTAAAGCACATGTTATTCTGTTCATTCGTTGCCATGAAATGCGTTGGCATTGTTTTTTCACTGTCAATAGCTCCGTTAATGCGGCTCGATCATACTGAACGAATTTGCTGGCGGAAGTTCCATGGATAACGCATTAAATTAAAGAGTTTTCGCCAAAGTGATGTAATCGGCCTTCGTGGTGTAGTGGTAAAGTAAAGTCGCATGCAGCCGAAGATTCTTGGGTTCAAGTCCTGCTTTGAACCGCTCTTTTTTATCTTCTTTCTTTCTTTTTTTCCCGTTTTTGACTTGTTTTGTTTGCTTATTTGTTTTGTTGTTTTTCTATAAATATGTACCTAAATAACCGTTATTTGATAAAATGCAATAAACAAAAAGAAAAGTATTGTGTTTGCAGAGCAAAGATAGTATATTAAATATATTTTACATGGATAAACAATCTGAATTTCTATCATTTCCTTCAATTTACTGTGGGAAAACCAGAGTTGATAACCATTTGATCATTTTCTAAACAATGTTCCCACGAGTTGACGATAGGCTTTCTTTGATTCTTTATTTTTTTACTTTAGCGTAGTCTGTTATAAGTAGCTTATTTTTTAGTTTCTCTGGCTCATTTTCCTCGATTTTGTTGACAGTATTTTTCTCTTAGAAACGCATTTTCGATACATTTAGCCAGAAAAACGTACTTTTTACTGTGTTCGGGTTTTTGGAATATTTTTTTAATTTTTCTATTGTTGTTTTGCTTACAAATTAAATCCCGTCGTCGTATGCTGAAAACCATGGCCATTTTCTTGAATTTTTGTCGTTAAAACAACTCTAAACTGATTGGTTCTTGTTGGTTTCTTTTGTGTTTTCAGCCAATCAGAAAGCATTTGTAATTTTCACTCGTGTTACAGAAGAGCTGCACTCCTTTCTCAGCCAATCAGAATTGAGTATTTTTTCGTGTATATTATTAGTTTACTTAAATCCCTCAGCTTTTCTTGTTATGTGAAGAGGACTAAAGGCAATCACAATATTTAAGACTCCATGGCTTTGTCTGTCTTTTATTACCAATTCTTACCATGTAAGACTTTGACAGCAACCACCTGAGGTGCCTTTTTTGTGGATAACAAGGGCCGTTTTGAAATGTCAGTGTCAAACGCCTCCAACCCAACTCTCTTCCTAAATGTTGCTTTGTAAACCACGCCAAACGCTCCTCTCCCCAGCTCTTCGTCGTATTCTATTTGCTCAGGCAGAATTTCCCACTTGTCAAGAGGTATGATCTCGCGTTGTGAGTAAGGTAATCTGGATAAAAGGGGAAAACAATGCTGAACAAGACGCTGTGTGAGCGTATATTTGGGCGTGGTCGTACTACAGGTATGATACTTTGAACATGCCTTATTACAGCTAAAGAACTGTCATCATATCTTACCAGAGAAGACAAATCCTTTACTCCACTTGTTTGCTGAACCACACGGCTTATACAGTATGTCCCAATCCACAACAAAAATAGTGTCATTTCACGACAATATTTGAAAATATGCACATCTTCAATGCAGACATGCTTGGAGCCAAATTGCAACATAGGACATAAGTGGTTACAGCCCGGAGAGTAAGGTTTATCTCAGCTCTACTGATACTGACAGATGTGTTTTCACACCCATAACTTTGTACAGTGTATTCCGGTTACTAACAAGGGCAAATAAAGTTCCTTAAGTCCAGTATCCACAAGGATTAATAAGAGAGTAACACATTGCATAAACTGCTATAGGGCAGCACTGTTTACAGGAACATTGGTAACTATTAACATTTGTTAGTATATATACACACTCAGTGATCTTGGTGATTTAAGCAATCTGATTGGTTCGCTATCTCGGACTATTCAACAATATTCACCTCCTAGCGAGTGGATAATGTGTGAGCTCGGTGTTTTTCCCATTTTTTTACAGAACGATCTTTTAAAAGTCGACAAAACCCTAGGGCTGACTTTTTTTTAAGGCAAGAAAAGACTTGGAAGGATTCAATACGGCGTTTTTCAATTAACTGTAGCTGAGTTTTGTGGTCGATGGATTGTTTACAACTCCCGTGTATTCGCGTAGAAGAAGCCGTTTCGTGAACTCAGCGTTTTGTAACAAGAAAATTTTGGCTCAATTTTGACAAACAAATTTAAAAGGAAATGTTTGCAGAAATTCTACGTTTCAAGTAAACAGGAAAAACAATGATACAGGAAGACGACGTCTTACCTCGAGCAACCGAGCCACCATTTTTGTCAGCACTTCATGCGAAGAACGACACAACAAACCCTTTTGGCTATAAACTTGGCGAGTCAACAAAAAACAACACAGCTCTACTTTTCTTCTCAGGTAACGAAACAATTCAAACTTTTAGCGGTTCCATTTAAGCCATTACGCTGTTGTTTGCGAAATGATAAACTTGTGAATTGCCACGTTTGAAAATTCTGCAAAGATCTATTTTTTAAACTTACGCGTGATTTGATCTGCCAACCAAATCGTACTTTTGAATGGTTTCCTCACTGATTTTGTTGAGATCACTTCGTGTGTATATACTAAAACAATTATTCTTTTCAATTTCGGTGAATAGTGGCTTTGGGAATATTTACCTCGCCGCTTTCGCGGCTCGGTAAATATTTTGCCACTATTCACCTCAATTTCAAAGAATAATTGTTAAATATACTACAATTTTCAGCATTGCTTGAGAAAAGATGAAGTTCAAAGGTGGCAGTACACCTTTAAGTTCATATATATCCTCATTCCTATGCAGAGTCTGAAAATACTGTACTAATTTATGCATGGATGGTATTTCCAACAATACACATGTCCCTTCATACGACTGTTATGATGCATATCTCTAGCATGAGAATGAAATACATTATATACCCCAGCCTCAGTGCTGTAGATACCAAAACCAATAATTGCCACCGTTAAAATGAATGAGATGTAGTTCAGTGCCAAGAGTGTTGGAAATGCTGTAACCTGTCAGTGGCATATACAGTAGTGATGGATGTTACAAGTATAACTGTCACTGTATTCAAGGTGGAAAAATTGCTCAAACACTGTAACCTTTCCTGGCAATTCTGTTAACATTGACATAGATTGTCTTGCAAGCATTGACAGACAAGAATATAATTGAATAACAACAATCATTATTTGAGTCATATCAGCAACTGAAGTCATCTTTGTTATCTTACTGTAAATTAAAGAGCACGGAGCTCATTGCTACACATCGTTGTCCACCGTTTTCCCCAAATCCTGTAACATTTCCTTGACAGTATGGAGCATTAATTGTTTTTATAGCATCCACATAAACTGAAGGTCCTTGATTCTTCTCTATATCAGTACAAAGCTTAAATTGGCCAAAATTAACCCGGTGATTCAAACTGTTTTAAGCACTATAAAATGGATAATTACATGTACAGAGGGGCAAATTCTTACTTAGAAGCCTATTTGGATATCTCATTCCACCTAAATCGCCTGTGCTCTGCTGCTTGGACGACAGATACACCTTCCCTCGTTTACGAACTAGTTTTTGTAGTTGTCCCTTAAGTAAAACCTCATACTGTTACTGTTACTTCTGTACCTGTTTAAGTGTAAACCTTTTCTACTTTTAACGTAACAGTGAATTTCAGACGACAATGGTGTATTTTTCCGAATACTCTTCCATACAAAAAGTGTCAGTTTCCGTGTTTTCTGTAACAAAGATTTTAATTTGTTCATTGGTAGTCTGCTAGGGGGACGACGGTAACCGGTCATTTTGTTCCATGGTCAGATCGTTCAGATCGTTCCAATCAATAGTCAGATCGTTCCATAAAATAGTCAGTTCGTTCCACATATGAAAAGTCAAGTAAATCTTTCTAAATTTGTTGAGTGAACTTTATCGAGAAGAAAAAGGTTTCGCTCATACCACAAGCTGATAAAATAATAATCGATCCAAAGTTGGTTCGATCCATCCTAAATCGTTTGAAAACAAACAAGGGACGATTTCAGCCAGCCACGGGCCTTAACATTTAAACCGGTGCTTCGAGAGTTTTGAGCTAGAATCGATCGATAGTTTTGAAAGATATAGCACAACAAGTAAAAGCTATGCCGCTCTGAAGGTACAGTATTTCGAAGCGCTTGTAACCTAAATATTTCTTTGTAGCGGCCGATTTATGCAAATTTTGAAAACAACGCGAGTTTCGAATTACAATCTCGACTTTATGGTAATTTGTCATGCCGAAAATATAATGGACTAACCTGGTTTAAACCAGTGAAATTGTAAGTCCTGTTATAAATAAATTTCCCACGACGAGATCTCAATTCAACTTCTTTTATTTCCTCCACAACACAATTTTCCTTCTGTACAACTAGCTCATTACCTTCTCTTGTCGTCACCCCGCTGCCATCAAAACACTAACACAAAACTTGCTGATAATGCAAAATCCCGACGCACAGCATCGTATGAAAAAACACAACACGCAATACAAAAACAAGTACATTAACCGTCACCCTGCTAAACAAAATTGAAATAACAAAAAGAATTGTTGCAGTTATCACAGTAGTTCCAAAAGAAGCCTGAGTCCCTTTTGGTGTCAATTGTTGACAATCGTCTCTTCCTTCATCGGAACAGATTTTTATCACGGGCAACTCGTTGTGCTCCGTAATGCAAAACTCAAAATCACTATTGTCACAGTGATAACCAGCTACACAACCTTGCGACTCTCAAACTTGTTAAACATTCCTCTGTTAAAACTCTTATCCATTTTACACGTACACTCCTGATATTCCGATTTGTTATTACGTCTATGGGGTCCATGAGTCTTTCATGTCATTGAATGTCTTGATAATTTCCTTTGTTTTTCTTTGAGTTCGCGGACCAGCCCATTCCGAAAACACTCAGTGTTATTTTTTTAGTGTGGGCCTACCGCGAACAGTGTGTGCATTTGTAAGTTTAACCCGGGATAACATGATTGAACAATATATTAACACGTTCCCTGAAACGCCGCGGCCAAATGTTATCCAAACTGCTTTGCACTGCTGCTTCGAAAAATTTCGGATCAAACGATATCCAAATCGTCCCTCATTGGATCATCCAGTCGACCTAACAAAATCGACCAATCACAAAAACTGGACATAAAATAAAGAAAACAGCAAATTCAGATGACCTCTTAGGAAACACGCAATTAAAACTGTCTTTCTATGATTGGTGCATTTCGATTCTCTCGTCAAAAAAATGTCAGACGTCAATCATCTTAGCGGACCTCTTAGGAAACGAAAGTTTTTCTTCAACGGGTTCAAAAGGTAATTGTTTATGATTTGTGATTGGTGGATTTCGATCCGTTTTTTGTGTTTCTGTGTTTCGAGGTTCGTTGCTTGCGATCTTATTGTGACCAAAACCCGACGTTAATATTCCAAATATTTTTGATAGATTTCATCCCTGGACTTCAGACTTCCAAATTTCGATGAGGCAAAAATACTGAAGATTCAGATTAACTTTAGAGATCGTTAAAGTGCCATTAAGTGCCGTGTGCAAGCAGAGCTTTCTTTCCCACATGCCTTTTACCTTAATTGTACAAGACGTTCTCATGGCAGACATTCGCCTCGCTTCGCTTGTTTACTTGCCTTGTTTACGTTAGCACGTATTGCGTGCCTATTGCACATTTGCGTCAAAACAAGCCGTTTCCATTACTCTATTTGGGCCGCGCCCAAATAATTAATAGTCTGAGCACAATACACCGAATGCAAATATGGCGGACCTCTCGGCCGGCCCGGGTCTAGTTGCGAGAAAGCGAGGCTAGTGAGGCCTCAAGAGTTTTGTTTTGACTGCGCGTCTTAGCGATTGAGTCGATCGATATGGTTTGCTTCGAGTTGTTGCATGCCTGAGGGCCACCAAAAAGAAGATTTTACTCTAGCTGGAATAGCCTTTACTTTCCCGAGATCTTTTCACAAAGAAAGTTAAGCATTCATGCGATTCGGCGCGGCGATGGGAAGCACTTTACAGCGAAAGTGTGCTCGCTTCACTTGCTTTAGATGAGAGGACTCACGAAAGTATTTGAATGAAATAATTTTCACAAGAGATGGTGTTGTTCCAAGATATTTGCATTGTCTGTTATTTATCCAACAAAAGCTAAACATTCTCGAGAACGGGAGCATCCGCTGTGGACTGTAAGATCTTTTAGATTTCACGCTGAAAACAGCTGCATTAAAATATAACAACAACAACAATAACAACCGCCTGTTAATCCTACAAGCGTGGCCTGTGAAACTATGTAAGAACCAGAAGAAAGCGACATATTTCAAAAACGGTCCTTGACCAAAGTGCATTGAAAAACTACCAGAGGAACCGTTTCCAACTAAGAAAGTAAGAAGAAGAAGGTTCTGGCAGAGAAAGAGCGTGCAAGTATTCGAGCATTGTATTTGACCTTGCGCGTGATCTATTTTAGCAACTTGTCGAATGGTTTCGAGATAAACTAACAGCGATTTTCCATACATTGCTTCTTTTATGGCACTGCTCAAACCCTTGAACACAAGATCGTGAAGACTGTGAAAACATTCGGCCTTGTTTTCTGTCGTCGTGTCCCTGAGAGCGCCTAAAGACGGCAGATTCACTCGTTCTCGAGGATAAATTTACCTTTCCTTGGTAAGAGAACGGACAAAGCAAACTTGAAACAGAACCATGCATCTTTCAGTTATTCACCCATTCTAACAGTTTCGTGAGTCTTCTCTTCTGAAATGAAGCGAGCACACTTTCGTTCTTTTAACTCCGTGATAGTAAAGTGCCTCCATTCGCCGCGCCGAATCACTTGAATCCATTTCTTTCTTCGTAAAGAACCTTGGCAGAACCTTGGCAAAGGGAAGATAGTTAACTTTCGTCTCTGCTGGAGTTAAATCTCCTCTTTGATGGCTCTTAAGCACGTAACAACTCGAAGGAAACCATATTGATCGACTAAATCGCGAAGACGCGCAGTCAAAACAAAACTCTCGAGGCCTCACTAGCCTCGCTTTCGCGCAACTAGACCCGGGCCGACCGAGAGATCCGCCATATTTGCATTCGGTGTATTGAATTACTCGAATACCGTAAACCTTACCAACAATTAAAAACATGGTGCTTGTAAATATGAATCATTAAGGTTATGGTAACCCGGTCTTTTTATCGTATAAGTGTAGAAGTGTAGTATTTTCGTTACAGCGATCTTGCCCAAGCTCCTTTAAAAGGCCTTTCGAAATCTAGCGGCCTCTTCCGGATGAAGGATACAGACTCGAGTTAGAATGAAGTGGGATCAGGCAGGAAGAGAAACAACAAACCATCCTAAAGAGGTGCCAGGAAAGGCAAGGGCAAGCCATACATAAAAACCCCTTTGTCTTCTCTGGAAGAAGATAATGAATACAGGAGGCTGTATGTACCATAAATACTCGTTGGAGCAAGACCACTGTTATTAGTCTCGACTGGTTATTATAATCCTTAGTCAATATGGTTAACCTGGCACTGGTGCATCGGAGGAATATGGCCGAAGCAGTAAACTGTTTTCCTTGAAAATTAATTATAAACAGCCAGCTGAGCGGCGGGATAAGGACAATTATGAAATGTTTTAAAAAGGACAGTCCAGTAATACTGATTTCTTAGACGCAATCATTTATTATTCGCATATTCGTAGGATTTTTCTCCCTCCTTGAAGAAACATAACGTTCTTTGATTTATCTTTAATAAAAGGTAGCCTTCTTGGTGTTAACTGTGCACCAGCCGGAGTTGTAATCACGTGTTGTAATTTAATATTTCCAACAACAGCGCCGTAAAATTAAAAACAATAACTAACGATTAATGAATGAGGCTGAGTATCTCATGAAGAATTATGGAGATCGAGGAGGGTGTTATCCGTCGAGGCCGTAGGCCGAGGCGGACAACACCCTCCGAGATCTCCATTATTCTTCGTATGATACGAAAGCCGAATTTAACAATTGTTTTATTATTCATTCAAAATAATTCCTAGTTTAAAAACATGCTTACTTCCATCGATGCAGTCGATGTTAAGTTCATCTCCGATATTGCACGTTTAGGGTTGTTCAGGTCCGCAAATATTCTCCAAATAGCAGATTTCGCCCTTCGAGTTGTCTTCTTGCTGTTCTTGCCATGTTTTTTTGCTTAGTTCTTACTCTTGAAACGACTGAAATGTCCGCCATTTTTGTTTTCACAACCAAAGCAACTCAACCTCGTCCCCAGGTCTTCTCGGTTAACTTTGCATTAGTAGGCAAGAACGCTGCACTTTTAACGTTATCGGTTCATTAAACGCAAAATTCTTCCAAATTTGGTCATCAGTAGCTGTTTATGGTGAATTATGCGTGTACTTTTAGTCAATCAGAATCTGGGAGATATTTTGAATGAATAATAAGAATAATTAAATTCCTTAACAAAGGCTGGGCCGTAATTTTTTTTTCAAATTTTCTCCATTGCTGAAAAGATTCGTTTTCCCAAATTGCGCCCTCATTGTGTGAATCTTGGCCGTTGTTGAGGCCTCAAATGTAATAAATGACCCTAAATGTAATAAAGGTCCTAATTGCAATAACGTTTGGCCCTAAATGTAATACAGGTCCTAAATGTAATAACTTTTGGCCCTAAATGTAATAAAGGTCCTAAGTGTAATTCTTTCAGCTCTTATTATGCTTAGCCGGGTCATAAGAAGATTTCATAGTGTTTGCTTTCAGCCTTATTACAGGTTAACTGAGCGCAAGAATGTGTCTAGGGAAGAATCAAACACTAAATACCCCAGGCAGATCCCCTATATAGCCATTTGAGTAAAAACTTATTATTATTCATGTGGTGAAATCCTGGGAAAAAAAGTTAGCATAAAATTCACTTCAAGAAGTACTCCTGGTAGAAAACAAAATCAAAGTCAGGAAGTCAGAAAAACTATCAAGATATACTGCCCTTAATATCTTGCTGTTTATATATAACTTCGTGTTCACAGCATTCTGTATGGACCAACCGACATACTCTTTTGGAAAATGATAAATAAATAAATAAATAAATAAACCATCTCTTTTTTTGGCGCAAGTTACCCCACAGGCAAAAGTAGTTAATTTACTACAATTGTTTCTAATGAACATTAATACTTCCTTCAATTACTAAATTACTACTGTATTTTGAAAACTTTTGTGAACTCGCGTTTTACGATGTAGGGATGTAGTAGGAAACACGATCGAGACGTAGTTAATTAATAAGTGTTTTTCCTACTTTTTGAGCGCTCTAGCCGCTTTCTAAGTTTATGAATATCTATGAAGACTACAATAGGGCGAAGAAAGTGAATCGCCAGCTGGCTATAAAATTAATATCGCATCAGACCGTCGCATGTTTCAGTAAGGGACTTTATCAAGTTTGGGGCTGTTATACTATATACATGCGGTGTACTGTTAAGACTTCCATCACATTAAGGGCTAAAACCTATTACACATATAATATTATAAGACCCTTTATTACATTTAGGGCCAAAAGTTATTACAATTAGGACCTTTATTACATTTAGGGCTAAAAGTTATTACACTTAGGACCTTTATTACATTTAGGGTCATTTATTACATTTGAGGCCTCAACACCGTTCATTACTTTCTCGAAGGAAACTGCCATTCCCCTTTAGTTCCTAGTGACTGCATCCTCCATTTTATTCCTTTTTCCTGACGCCTTTCTCCCTGGCCAGCTGGTGCAAATATAGGGTGGTCTGTAAGGAAGCCTAATTGTTGCCATACAGACCTATGTCCTATGGCTAGATAATACAGAGTACGCCTTCATCTCCTAATTAGACTTAGACTAAAGAACCAAATATTCAATGAAACTCAACCGCAAGCAATTCTATCGCCAAGCCAAAATAAATATAACATACACTAACTTACAAGGAAAACAAATATTGCAACCGCGCTTGTTTGTCCGCTTTTAGAGAAAACCAACCCTACTCGGTCCAAAACCAGACTACGATGAGCATTCCCGAGTGCAAACTTTTGCTTCTGTGTTTGTCGTATGCCTTCAACGACAGAAAAAAAAAGAAACCTAAGCACGCGACTGACCGAACACAAACGAGCGACGAGGAATGGTGACGTCAACAATCACATTGCTGAGTACCATTTACAGACGAAACATCAAATTGACTAGGACTCTGCGACATGTATAACGTATTTTACAGACTACTATCAATGTCTTACTTTAGAAAGCTGGTTTGCTAACTTAGAACAAACGCCACTGAATCGTAGCCAACAGTTACCAGCACCGTACAAACGACTTATTGACGAGATCAAGCAAAACTACGAGAGAACGACTGGAAACTGACAATTTGACTAACAATAGACGACGGATCGAATTGACCAATCAGACCAATAAACAGAGTATAATACCATCAACTGACGTGATACAACTCACTTTGACCCTGAACATGACTACCGCACAGGTTGTCGAAACGTCAGTCACTGTCAACAACAACAGTCCTATTCAGGACTACGTTAACCCGCACGGTTAAACTCAACCTACTTTAGAAAAAAAATTATAAACGTAGTACAAAGTAGTTATCAGAGCTGCGCAAACTGCACAAACCTTTGAGTAGTCTTCTTTCTTCTGTAGCACGAGACGAAGATAGCGATAGCCAACAGCAAAATGGCGGTCACACCAAGTGATATGTAAATGATCTTATCAATGGAGGTAGAATTTCTTGGAGAAGGTTTCGTCGTTGCTAAATAGGAAATGATATAAAACTACTGAGTATTTTAAATCAGTGGCGAATGGGAAGCTTTTGCCAAAAAGAACAAATTCCAATTCTACCTGAAACGCATGGACGCGTTTCAAAGAGTTCTTAAGAACTCTAAGTGCTCCTCGGGTAAACAAATTACAATTTTACAACTTTTTTTTTCAATGTGGTTACATTTTATCGCACTGAAGAGGTTTAATCATGCACGATAGTAGTCTTTTCTACTGAGTATCCAGCCGTATAAACAGTTTCAACTGATGTCGAACAGCGCAGCGACGCGACTACAATGGAATAGGGGAGTTTCCACTACTCTTGCGCATGGTGTGCTCGCTCAACTCTGTTCATGACCCGGGTATCATATTGTATGACCAAAAAGTAGATAAATTCCTTTTTGTGCAACCCAAAAAGACATTCTTTGCTTCCTGAGACCGGGGAAGGCTACCAAGGTCCCCGGCTCTATTGCTTTAAAACTGCTCACGATACGGTAACCAAAAGTATACCAAATGAACTTATCATTTTTAAAATATAGGCCAGTATAATTTGATTCACAAAATGAGGATATGTGACGTCATTGGTCAGTCTTTTTTATAAAATGTAGTCGATTCGTGACTGAATAAGCAAGTTGCAAACAGGTAAGTAAGTTACTCACAGTAAATATCTATTATTAAAACCTGAATCATTGGATAATGCAATTCTAGCGTTTTGACTGGCTTAGCCATCATGGTATATGACCCATTAGTAAAATCCAACTTGTGGTCTGTTATCAATGCTGCGTTCTGATTGGTTGAGTTACTAGTAGTCTATATGTTCTAGCCCACTAGTAGCGAAAAGCGCCGGCTTTCAAAACTAAAACAATGGCAGCTGAATCGCGTTTGCTAACTAAAGTTGTTTTGTCTCGATATTTTTGACCAACTAGTTGGATTTTACTAACACAATTATTCCTCTCGCCCTCAGAGTCCATCCGGGCTCGAGGAATAATATTGTTAATTATACCATGCTTTTCATATATGGTCAGTGTACGCGTCAATTCAAAATTGGAAGCTTTTAAGCTAGCTGAGATTTTTTTCGCAAAGGATAGAATGGTGCCCGCAGAAAACCGTTTTAATTCTTAGAATACTAGAAAATGCAATTCCATCGGGAAAAAAGGAAAAAACAAACAAAAAAGCCACAAGAGTTTGTTTAAAAGCTTATCGAAAAACACACGAAAATATATGAAACTAAAATACGGCGACCAGCTACGAAAGAAGACAAGTATTGTTTCTTCATGATCGTGACGCGTATTCACTTTACACAAGTCCATTGGGTGATATAGCCAGAAAACATGGCATACCATTTCATCCGTATGCAGTTGATACACCTATATACATCTATGTTTCTCGTTTACATCTAACTGCCCGAACCATACATCCTACGCAAAGGAGACAGTTGAACTGTGTGTTAAAGATATTAGAGACTTTAAGATCCGAGACGCGACGGCTGTAAGACGCGACAGGAAGTAAATTTTCAAAGAAGAGACATGTTACGCATGCTCAAGCCGTCGGTGTCACCACGTCGCGTCGAGAACGTAAGTTTTGCGAGTTTGACGTTCTGTACAAAACGTGAGTATATTTGTTCCTGTGCTTAAATTAAATGATGATATATTCCTCTAAACATGTAAAATCAGCCTTCTAGGATCATTGGAGGTAATTTCTGGCGACATTTTAGATGGCAGAGATGGAAGCATTTTGATTATTTTTAAATTTCTTTCAGGTGTACGAAGTTTATAAAATGGCAGCGCCATCGACTTCGACTTCGAGCAAGGCTTGCAAGTAAGTCACGAGCTAAAACTGCAAATAGTGAATGTAGGAGTCTTCTGCATACTCTTCTCGTCTCTTGTACCGTTGCAATTCTCGATTTATTGCGTTCATCTGCCGCTAAAAGCCAATTTTAAGCCTGTATTATTTAATTTAATGTTATTAAACTGCCTGTGTTTTTATGCTTCAGTAATGTTTTGGACACATGATCATGAATCCAATCTATGCAGAGAAGTCGTCAATATAAATCCCTACACAACTAAGAAAGGGTCAACACAAAGAAGCAGTATGTGGGAAAAAATAGCAGAGACCTTGAACAAATGCACTGTGCCGAAATTCAGGGTTGATAAGCGGTCTGTCCGAGACCACGAGGCAATCCTTGTTTACAAGCATAAGAAGAAACTTCTAGCTGAGGAAAAAGCAACTGGGATAACTCCCGATGAGCCAACGGAACTAGAAAACCTATTGGATATGATAATCGCGTTGGAGGAAAGTGGCGAAGTGGAATTACAGGAAACACAGGGAACAGCTAGCAAAAAACGTCAATACGATCGGGCTAAAGCGGAAGATGTTAGACTAAAAGCGATGGAGAAGCTGTCAGAGACGAAGAAAAGAGGTTCATCAGCGGATGAAAGCGATGACAAACCGAAGCGTCAACGAAGAAGTGGAGGCGATGCTATCGAACAAAGCACAAACAAAGCATTTCTTGGATTTTCTTAAATGATGCCATGGCTATTTCTGCGAAAGAATTGCCGAAGAATCACACTGATAAAGAGCGGTTTACAGCCGCGTCGTCTTGCATCGCGACGGAGATCTTAACTTTACTTTTCGCGCGCAAACGACGGCGTTCTAGTTCCAGTCCTTTATCAGCCACCGCGTTCTAGAAGTCGTCGCGTCCCAGATCTTAAAGTCCCTAGTAGCGACTGGATGCTGTGTAATAAATTTAAGCTGAATAAAGAGAAGACGAAACTTCTAGTTGTTAGATCAAGATATCGACCACGTCCTCCCCTCAACCACATCCAAATCGGAGATGATGTTATCATTCCCTGTGAACATGCTAAAAATGTAGGAGTTGAATTTGATCAGTATTTCGATAATAGTGAGCACGTTAAAATGACCTGCAAGATCGTTTTTCCGCATTTGCAGTATTGCAAAGATTAGACGATATTTATCCCATGATACTGCCTAGACTATTGTTCACACTCACATAACCTCGCGTTTAGATTACTGTAATGCCCTGTACTATGGTCTTCCAAAGTATCTGATTGATAGACTTCAACTTGTGCAGGCCCACTCTCGGACCCGAAGGCGCCCAAAGTCGCCTTAAGTCGCCTAAAATCGCCTTAAGTCGCCTGAAGTCGCCTTAGGTCGCCTTTAGTTGCCTTAAGACACTAAATCATTCAAATCTTAACGAGGTTCAAATTGTCTTGTAGTTATTACTTTTTTAGTTTTCTATTTCCACAATGCATGATTTCTCATAAAGTGTGTAATAACCCGTGTTCAATAATATTAGCCACAGACCCACCCCACCCCCCACAAAAAACTCCCACGGTGACTTAAGACCCATTAATTTCTTCTCCAGCCCTCTAAATATACATTTAATTACTTTACGCAATTTAATACACAAAATAATTAGTCGTAAGCAATACAAGAATAATCATTCCCGTATTGTTTATGCAAAAATGACAACATATAGTATACAACTTTATCCAGTCACTTGTACAGGTATTTTATTAATTTCATCCGGGAGGTTTGTCTCATATTTCTGATATTGTTTAAAAAGGCATTCAAAGGTTCAAGTTCTAGCTAAATTACATTAAGTGTGCAAAGAGAGTAGACAGAGTAGTGTCCAGGCAATAGCCCTGGGGTACTGGATTTTATGATTGGGCTAGTGAACTGGATGGGTTTTTAACTTGCCTGGCTGGCAAGTAGAGTTTTTTTAGGGAATTCAGATTACAGAAGAACTGTAATCAGTCCCATTCATAAAAAAAAATTGGGGTTAGTCAAAATGGCTTTCAGGCTAGTGTATGCTAGGCAAGCTGTAAAGCTGACTTTCTTTGCACCCTGAACAACATATAATTAAAAAAGTGAGTCTCTTTTCTATTGCTTTGTGAGAGTCCAACATTGAAAGACATTTCAAGTAACTAAGATCAATACAGGTAGGTTGCAGGGAGGAAAAAAAAACAATTATTGCCGCCACAACATTAATCTAAATTTTCTGGTAGTTAATACATGTCTAAAGGTCAATCGAAAAAAGTAGTATACTATGTTGAAAGATAAGCCTCGTTGGTGCCTTCCCTTGCCTTCCGTATGCCTTCCCTTTATTAAAATGCATATGGTCTAGTCTATGACGTCACCTCGGAAAGAAGTGCCTTCCTCCATACTAATTAAGTGCCTAGTCAGTGTCTTCCTGCATACTAATTCGGTACAGGTTTTCTAATGAGCGTCACTCTACTTCAATAGGAACAATAGGCTTGCCTAGACTTGCCCGGTAAGTAACTTGAGCCCGGTTTTCGGACCGTCTATTAAAAGAAAAATAGAAATAAGAGAAGCGATCACCTAGCAACGCGAGAAACGGCTTCCTATATCTTATTTAGCGCTTAAACTCCGATATATAAACAAAACATACACAAATTGGAGCTGAAAACGCTTTATTTCAAGTTTGTCTGACTATTACAGAACCGTTTTCTCCCATCTATCTCGAGGACATGAAAAACTATTAAAGTCTCAAGGTTTCACGCGCCGTTAGTTAGGTAATTATGCGAGTTCACAAGCCCACCGTTGCATACAAATTAGCTCTGCAATAAAAACCCCAAGAGATAACCTTGACTATTATTATAAAAATAATTTGAAATAACTTAAGAAAGCCCTCTTTCATGTTATGTCTCCCCTCGGGAATCTGGTGATCGCATATAGGACAAATCTTGTAGTAATCGTGCCAAAGGCATTTAGGACATTTCATGATCAATGTCCCGTACACATTAGAGTTTTCGCAGTGTTCACAGGGACTTTTGGAGTGAAAGGTGGTGGAGGTTTCAGGGTTACTACTTTCTATCTCCTGACTGTCGTTTTCAGTGTCGTTGTCGCTCTCTTGGGTGTCTTCCTCTTCAACGCCATTCTCAGAAGCCACTTTCTCCTCCTCCTCCTGATTTTCAATATCCGATGAACTCTCCTCATTATTACTCTCGTTATCGGAAGTATTTTCTACATTTTGGTAGCCTTTTTCCTTTTCTATTAAATCACTTAACAACTTTTTGTTCTTGATTAAACTTTTATCGATTCCTAACTCTGCAAGTCCATCTAGAAACGTATTCAGAGCACGAGGCTTGGTAACCTCATTGTTATGAGGGAGTAACACATACTCAACTAGCTCAGCGATGTTTGTGACGGGAATAGTGCGTTTATTTCGCAGTAATTGTCCGCTGGAGGTCCAGAAAAGAATATCTTTGGACGCAGCCATACTATGCAGCAAATCAGAAGCACGCTTTTCCGGCACTGCTCGGGAAAGATGACTCAAAACATCTTTTATTCTCGGTTCTACTTTTATTCTTGGTTCTTCATCCTCGCTTTCATCACCAGAACTTTCGCTTTCTTCATGTTCACTCTCGTGATCTTTTTCTTCAACCAAATCTATCTTTCTCTTCATTTTGATGAGCACCCGTGACAGACTTAGCTTCGAATGATCAACCTAGTGATGTGTCACCTCTTTTATAGCATTAGAAATCCTAAGCTTGAAACGACAGGGGCTAATACATCTTCAATAAAACCACTACCCTCTTGAACAAGGACTCGCTTCTTTGTTTTGAAAGGGACATTTGGACTGGCCAGGTTAAGTAAAGCATCCTTATATGGCAGCAATACCCACCTATTTTCTTCGGAGACAGGAATGTGTCCCATGAGTAAATTGTATAAGACTTGGACTAGTGCATGAAGTTGCTGTGGTGTAGCTGTCTTTAAAAGAAACTGGCGCTGATAAGCGGGCAAGCAGCTAACAGCTGAAGAAAACCACGATTGTTGTTCACTGCACGAGACATTGCTACAAAATGAACTAAGAATGGCAGTTGGTAGTCTTTTATAGAATCTGGTGGAGGGAAACAATAGAAATGTGGTGGCGGCGGTGGTGGTGGTGGAGGGAAAACAATAGAAATGTGGTGGTGGTGGTGGAGGGAAAACAATAGAAATGTGGTGGCGGTGGACGGAAAACAATAGAAATGTGGTGCCGGTGGTGGAGGAAAGAAAACAATAGAAATGTGGTGGCGGTGGTGGTGGAGGAAAGAAAACAATAGAAATTGTGGTGGTGGTGGTAGTGGTGGTCTTGGGGGAGGAAAACAGTAGAATCTTGTGGCCTGAAAACCTATATAAATGTGCAACATTGTACCTCTTTCTCAGTCTACATTTTGGTCCTGAGGAGTTGACATGAGTTGGTTCTGTTCTGTCTGCGAAAAATCCTTTAGTAGAAAAGATAGTATGTAAAGGCACGTGATGTCTAAACACCGCAATGCTAGTCTCACCCCATTTCAAACAGTTCCAATATTTTCACAGAAATGTCAGCGGTTTCTCTTCGAGCATCCTTTCACCTCCATGATTGCCGGAATGACCGGGTCCGGAAAAACGGCCTGGGTTCGATCGCTATTGCAACAAGCTTCAGAGACCATTTACCCTCCCCCGGAGAGGATCGTTTGGTGTTATTCACAATGGCAGCCTGCGTATACACAAATGTTAGTCGCCATGCCAAACATTGAATTCGTCAAGGGAATTCCTACGGCTTTGGAGCAGGATTCCTATTTTGATGTGAACAAACGGAATTTGATCGTGTTTGATGATCAAATGATTGACGCAGGAAAGACAAGCGAATTGTGAACCTCTTTACTCGTGGTTCTCATCATCGCAATCTGAGCGTGATTTATATCGTGCAGAATCTATTTCATCAGGGGAAAGGTAGCCGCAGCAGAAGCCTAAACAGCCATTATCTGGTGTTATTCAAGAATCCACGAGATAAATTGCAAATCCTGACTCTGGCGAAGCAAATGTATCCCGGGCAGACGGATTTCTTTTTAAATCAGTACGAAGAGGCTGTAAAAAGACCTTTTGGTTATCTTCTGATTGATCTGAAAACTACTACCCAAGATAATTGTCGGTTGCGAACAAACGTCCTGCCCAGTGAAGAAGGCTTTAACCAAGCAGGGTTTCAAGAAAATATTCCTCAAGAGCTCCTAAAATATCTGAAGCAGCAAACTCTTTCGCCTGTCCCACTTCTTCCAGCTATGCAAGAAATACAGGGCAACATGGATGACGTGCTTTCTCGAAACGATCTTCGGGACGATGAAAAAGCTAAGCGATACGTTCAGTTGCAAAACAGATACCTGGCTTTTAAAGAACAATTAAATACAAGAACACGACCGGAAGATATAATCAGTGCTGTTTCAGACTTAACATCAAGGACACAAGATTCTTCGACAGTAACGACAGCATTCTCCACTCTCCTCAACCCCTTTAATGTAACACCTGAATTAACAGAAGCGGCTATCTCTCAAAAACCTGACAAAGAAAGCCTCACCCCTCCACCACCCTTAAATCCTGCTTTCCTGACCCCTCCTCCCACAGTAGAAACCCTATCACAACAAGGCCCGAAGCGCAAAAGGCGTCGGATTCAATTTCTAAATTATTTGGATGATCATAAATCTCATGGCAAACAGCTGAAGAAACGTCGGCATAAGAAATTCAAACCTTACAAGTACTCCATGGGCGAAGATGAAGATTAACAAGAATCACTTCGTGAATTTTACCGCGGCCACTTTTGTCTTGGCAACCCACGTGGAAGGGTCGTTTTCATCAACAAGTTTGTAGGGCGACATGAAAATCTTTTTTATTGCAAATATTCTTTAGAGATGAAAACAAGGTGTAATGAATAATGTCAACTCCCAATCCTAGGCTGTCAAGTTACGCAGTTTTTCTCACGTGTTCAGATCGATTACATAATAATAAGATATTTCTTAGCAACAAGAATCCAAAGTAGCTAAGAATACCAAGGAGAAAAACGTACAAATTGTACATCAACGTCTAATGAATAATGTGAAAAGACAAAATGTTAGGGAATCCCGCATTTTGAACAGTTGAGAATTTGCGCATCTCGCTAACGTAAATATTGCGTGACAAAGGTTATTTGAAAATATTTTGTTTTGTTGCTTCATAAGTCAAAGCAGTGATAGACTTCCTCCTAATGAGTTTTAATTGTTTGTCGAAAAATATTTGACGAAGTTTCCTGTAGGGAGTGCGAATTGTAAGGTATTGAAACGCATAAACAAAGCTTGGCGCATGCAAGTTTAATAAGTTAAGATTTTTGCTTTGTCGTAGTGTACACAGTTCTACGTCCACCAAGCCTTGTCATCGCTAGGATGAATACTGTAACAATATTTTGTAATAGACAGGGATCTCATTTATTGATAAGTGGTAAATATAGTCGCATTAAACCATTCCGTGTGCAAACTAATCGAATTGATATTTACATGGTTACAGTTATTGCTCCCTACTTCAAATTTATGACGGCAGCGATATATCTCAGCGAACACTCCCAAAAGTAACGAGCCAGCGATATATCTCAGTCAGCGATATATCCCTAACAATGTAACTTTGAAAACACAGAAACGCGTTGCATTTTATGACCGGTGCCAGCCTTCGGCTAGGCCCCGGTAATTAATTTCCATTCCTGTGTATCTGACTCTTTTTGTCATTGTTTTTGAATAAAGTTGTTTAAAACGGTATCTCTCTTGTCTTTTTATTGCCTGCAATTATGAGTCGCGTGTTTTAATTGATCCTTGTTAAGTTATTTGTTTTATAATAATACGTCAAGGTTGCTCCCTTGAGGTTTTTCCTATAGAGCTAATTTGTATTCAACTTTGGGCTTGTAAAATCGCATAATTAACTGATTAACAGCGCGTGAAAATGACAAGACTTTCATTTCCTCGAGATAGAAAGGAGAAAATGTCAGACAAACTTGAAATAAAGAGTTTTCAGCTCCAATTTGTGTATGTGTTTTGTTTATAGGAAGCCGTTTCTCGCGTTGCTAGGTGATCGCTCTTATTTTCCTTTTAATAGACGGTCGGAAAACCGGGCTCAAGTTACTTACCGGGCAAGGCTAGGGAAGCCTATTGTTCCTATTGTAGTAGAGTGACGCTCATTAGTAAACCTATACCGAATTAGTATGCAGGAAGACACTTAATTAGTATGCAGGAAATCCAAATTAGTATACAGGAAGACACTGACTAGGCACTTGATTAGTATGGAGGAAGGCACTTCTTTCCGAGGTGACGTCATAGACTAGACCATATGCATTTTAATAAAGGGAAGGCATACGGAAGGCAAGGGAAGGCACCAACGAGGCTTATCTTCCAACATAGTATACTATGTTCGACCCTACATCGACGCCACATCGACCCCAAATGGACCTTCAAAAAAGTGATGGAAACTCAAAAAGAGCTTAAAGACACAGAAAGATTTGATTGGTTGGAATCGACAGAACTAGCGATCGATAAGCGAAAATTCTTACTCAATCGACTGTATCAACGGCAGCCCATTCCACAAGATGAAGACTAGTCCAACTATGAATGTTATAGAATTATTTTTCCTAGACCTTTGTATTGTTGCGTTTCAATAAAAACTGTAAACAACCAAACTTTAAGAGTGTTGTATTGCTGACTTGAAAATAATAACAATAATAGTAAACTTGTACCAGGGGGGGGGGGGGGGGGGGCAAGAGACGAGGTCTGGGACCGAGAAACGATGTTCTCACAACTCGCAAAGCGGTCACCCTGCGTGGTGGTCAGCGGATAATTGCACTTTTTCCCACAGTAAATATTTTTAGACTTTTTAGGAACAGGAAGCGAACAGGCAGAGGAAATCAGAAATGCTTAAAAAATTGAAAAAATTAATATCATGCATCTTTGTTTTTCTTGCATATCGTATTTGTCTTTCGGTACTGAAATTGCGGGGGAAACTAAAACGCAGCCGTGTTTAATAGATCTTAACCAACAACAACGCGCTTGATCGATTTATAGGTTACATCGTTTTTGCAGGGCAATGATAACTTGATGCTGATAAAAATTGCTGGAGAAAGTGTCAAATTTATCGGAAGCAAGTATATTCAGACAGCTTTATCTCTACATATCATAACTGAATAAACATCCACACTTCATAACATTTCACTTCGTTTATTACGATCAGTCAACACCTTGAATCCAACGTTAAAATTCAAAACGATCCTAATAAACAAATCACAACTACTACTGAAAGCTCTGTACCTTAAAGCGACTTTAACTTCCCTAAGGTTTGCAGCAAAACACTCGATAGCTCAACTCTTCGGCGATTCTTATCAGCTTTACGGAGCTATGTTGCATATTCCAAACTCTGCGGAGGGAAATTGTTTAACAGAAAAAGAAAACCACACACTATGTCTGAAAAGCGGCATAAAATCCGCTGGCAAGAACCTTGCTGATCGCTTTGCAAGTTGTGAGAACATCGTTTGGATTTCATTTAAGAGAATGTATGGGAAGTAGCTTCCCCCCCCCCCCCCCCCCCCCCCCCCACTGACTTGTACAATAAATAAAAAAATCTGAAATTTGAAATACCAATTACTAATTCACGGTCAGAACTTTTTTAATTAGGCACTGTTATTTGTGATTTCACTTAATAAAGATGATGATTTCAATGTTGAGAGCTGTTGCGTGACTAGCGATGCGCGACACCCACGCGTGTGTCTGAGAAAAAATAAATACACATGACTAGAAATGGCCCGTTTGTCTCCTTTTGTCCCTTTTGGCCTGGTTTTGGCCTTTCAGGCCTGGTTATGGCCTTTCTGGCCTGTGTTTGGCCTTTCTGACACTCTATATAACCTGACTATTTGCGAAAAAGATGTCATTTGTATTCAGTCATCGAACTGTCCACATGCATGGTTTACAAGAGAGTTTGCAGAAACTGTCCGATTTCATCGTGCGGGGCGAAGTTCCTTGTCAGATTAGCTAACCATCTCGCGGATGTTCATCAGTTAGACCACATACAGCGAAGACAGTATTTACAAGAGGCGAAACTAAAACCTAAAGTTAAAGTCGTCGTTTACGAAAGTGAAGCGGATAATTCCGGAAAAAATCATTCAACAAGTACTCGCAATCCAGTGCAGACACAAGAAACAGTGTGTCAAGGTCACGAAGAAATGATGCTTCTTTTAAAGCAAAAGCTAAAAGAACAACTACAAAGAACAAGACAAATCGAAAGAAACAAAGAAAGTCGAAGTCTTGGCTTAGAGGCCATTGGGAAATTGTGTAGACACGGAAGGATTATTTATTATTCCTTGAAATAGAACGGAGAAAACGAATTTGTAATAGTCAGTCAAAGGATTAATTTTCATTCCTTTTCCTTTCAAATCGCTATGTATTTGACTCTGTTTGTCATTGTTTTTTAATAAAGTTTTTTAAAACGGTATCTCGTGTCTGGATTTATTGCTAGCAATTATGAGTCGCGTGTTTTAATTGATCCTTGTTAAGTTATTTCAAATTGTTTTTATAATAATAGTCAAGGTTATCTCTTGGGGTTTTTATTGCAGAGCCAATTTGTATGCAACGGTGGGCTTGTGAACTCGCATAATTACCTAACTAACGGCGCGTGAAACCTTGAGACTTTAATAGTTTTTCATGTCCTCGAGATAGATGGGAGAAAGCGGTTCTGTAATAGTCAGACAAACTTGAAATAAAGCGTTTTCAGCTCCAATTTGTGTATGTTTTGTTTATATATCCGAGTTTTAGCGCTAAATAAGATATAGGAAGCTGTGTCTCGCGTTGCTAGGTGATCGCTTCTCTTATTTCTATTTTTCTTTTAATAGACGGTCCGAAAACCGGGCTCAAGTTACTTACCGGGCAAGTCTAGGCAAGCCTATTGTTCCTATTGAAGTAGAGTGACGCTCATTAGAAAACCTGTACCGAATTAGTATGCAGGAAGACACTGACTAGGCACTTAATTAGTATGGAGGAAGGCACTTCTTTCCGAGGTGACGTCATAGACTAGACCATATGCATTTTAATAAAGGGAAGGCATACGGAAGGCAAGGGAAGGCACCAACGAGGCTTATCTTTCAACATAGTATACTACTGAAAAAAGTGTCAATGTAAATTACCGACCCAGATTTTAAGAGCAACTAATGATAAGTTTTTTCTCCAGCACACAATTCACAACCTCTGATCTGTATTTACCGTCGAATTATATCCATCTATTCATTGGCAGAAACACAATCACTCTTATAAACTTGAACACTTAGCCTAGCTTGTACAGTCGTCTCTTTAGGTCTTCCCTTCCAGACAGAAATTCAAGCTTTGTACATCGAAGGTGCGTAAAACCGCTCTTTTTTTATGTTGTCGTGATTGCTCCCTGCCAAACGATTTGATGTAATCGACCAATATTGATGAAGAACGTAGAAAAGCGAAATAATATTGTTCTTTCCTCCACGTTATGGCCGCCCAGAAAGTATTGTGTTTTGATCACGAGACTAACTGGTCTGAAGGCGGGGAGAGGGCGGGACCGAGAAACAATGGAAATTAGCTTGCGACGGCAGTGGAATTCTGGGAGAAGCAAAATGGCGGATAGAAAAGTGCTCTTCTTGTTGTCAATTGTACGTCGCGTTTTCGTTTAAAGATCTCCTTTTAAATGGAAATTTCTGACATAATAATGGAAACGTTTACACTTGGTACTGCCATCGGTTTAAACATGACGGATAATGCTTCCTTTTGTGCTGAGAGCGTAAACGCTGCCGCGTGGAACAGACCGAGCGAGGTTGGTTGAAGCTAAGCTTAGTTGTTTCTGCTGGTGCATAAATTCACTAATGAAACCAACCCGACTGGAAAGTTTCCAAAGAGACCATTGATAAGAGAGTACGGTTCAGTAGCGAAGCAAGTATTTGGAAGTGTTTTGTTTGACTGAGACAGGAAAGGAGCAATATATATACGGCGAGAACTACAAACTTTTTGTTTTGAATTCATTTGGAAAAACACTCTCTTAGCCAAACTTGTGGGGACAAACATTGGGGATCGTCATTTCCATAATGTGCGGTATCGATAAGTGATTTTAGATGTTTTAAATTAATTACTTAAATGTTTGTTGTCAAATTATGAAAAAAAGACACTTCAATATAAAGTTTTTGCTACAAACCAGCTTACAGTATTTTATTTTTATTTTTTTATTTTTTTGTTTTATTTTTTGGAAAAAGAAATGCAGGAACCATTGATTTTTTGTCCCTTATATTATAAAATAATGCATTTAAAGACCAAGAGAAAATTTACCCTTTTGGTTGCTTCTAACTCAGATTTTGTCTCTGCTAATTTAATACTAAACCAACACCCTTGATATTAGCCTGTGCCACAGATGGAACTAAACTCTGGGTTAAGTCCATCTGCAAAAAAGTGGCAAAATCCCAGTTCTGGGCCCCCTGTGTGTGTATCAGGATTAGAGAACATGCCAGGACTGGACTGTTAAAAATGCCATGGTCCATTTGCCTAGACTATGAGTAGTCCCCCACTTTTCCTCAGAGATAGTAGAGCAAGCGAAAAGCGAGCGCACGTGAAAATCACCTGTCGTATCCCCTTCCAAATCAATTAAGAGCATCCAATGGGATTCCTTCCCTCATTGAGCTGCCATTGCTCTTGTCATCGGTAAACTGCGGAGGATATTTATTGCAAGCAAAAGAGAACCCAGATACTTTTCTTTGACCTCTTTTGAAAACGAAAGCTCTTCAATGTGGCTAAATAAGGGTTTTGGGTTGTTTAATTTCTCTGGCGGTTGCCTTCTGGATCTGAATAACTTAAAGCGATCTTTTTTTTTGGTCGTGAACTGTGACGGTTTCCTGCAATATTTTGTCACGCTGGGTCCAGCTAGTCAGCGTTTTTAGCAGGACGGATATATCCAAACCTCGAAGAATGGATTGCAGCTTAAACTAAAACTACATCAACTATGGAAAATTGCGATGTGACTCAGTCATAACTGCTCATGAATTTTAACTGCCGCTTGTTTTTCTGGAGGTAATGTGAGTCTAATAATGTGATTACTTTTGAATAAGCTTAACAGCCTTGCAACTGTTCCTTTTTTCCCATTTTGTGATCAGGCAAGACCATGGTTTCAGTCTCCACGCAAACCTCATCAGTTGCCGGGTTGGCTTTCTTCTTAGTTGCTTCTACAAGAGAAACTCTAGTTATTTGTTCTGTGCTGTTATTTGTTCTGCTCTAGTTATTTGTTCTGTAAATTGTGATTATGTCGAGTGTTGATAGCGGCTGGCGCGTTTTTGACAGATGTTGACAGATTTCCATGGAAGAGCCAATCAGAGTTTTGCGTTGTGAGAGCAACGCATTAGTTCAAAAGTTTAGGCTTTGTCTGTAGTCCCTCCTTTTTCTCTCTCCCCGCCGCCTGTCGCCTTTTCTCGCGTAGGGTGATTTTCACTCGCGCTCCACCATCTCTGAGGAAAATTGGGGGACTACTCGTAGTCTACCATTTGCCAATCATGTTGAAGGGAAACTCCAAATGTTGGTAATTCATTTAGTACGTCAGGGCCCAGAACAAGGATATTAGAGCTGCTTCGCAAATGTTACTAACCAGGGTTAGAATACACCTGCAACACAAGCTACCTTGATATTTAATGTTCAAAATATTAGGTAGCTGAGATTGTTGAAAATTTGGAAGACTAATGTACAACATTGTGTCCCTTGAAAGGTAGTGTTATCAGATTTTGACTTTGTATTAGACTGTTCACAGTCCCCTATTTTTTCGTGAGATCGATATTTTCTCATTGTGGAGAACTGATAGAAAGGAGATAGATGAATTCATTGCTCTTGCAAACAGGCATCACCCTTCAATTAAATTTACGGCTGAAATATCTGATAAAGAGATCAACTTTCTGAATACAACTGTTTACAAAGGCGAGAGATTTCACAACCAAGGAATCCTTGACATCCGCACACATTTTAAACCTACAGAGACTTTTCAATACACGCATTTCTCTTCCTGTAACCCTCACGGGGTCAGAAAAGGTCTCATAAAGGGCGAAGCCCTTAGACTTCTGAGAACTAACTCCTCAGCTAAATCCTTCTATGAGAACATCTACAACTTCAAAAAACGCCTTCGCGCTAGAGGTTACCCTCACACAATCTCATAGAAAAAGTCACCTCTGAGGTTAAATTTACCGAACGGAAGTTAGCTTTACAAAAGAACAATGAAGTGCGAAAGAAAATTCTGCCTACCACCCTGCTTTGCTGAACCTTAAAAACATTTTAATGAGCAAATGGCACTTAATTCAAGATCAACCACTACTGAGAGAAATATACAACGAGCCTCCCATCATTTCATATAAAAGAGCAAAATCGCTGGGAGATATCCTCGTTAGAGCTAAAGTATAAGGTCACGTATCACACTATCACGAGCTTATGAGTCGTGTTTGATCTGTCAACACCTTTCACCTAAAAGAGCAAAATCGCTGGGAGATACCCTCGTTAGAGCTAAACTATAAGGTCACGTATCACACTATCACGAGTTTATGAGTCGTGTTTGGCCTGTCAAAACCTTTCACCCGAGCATCGTTTCGAGAAAGCACGTCATCCAAGTTGCCAGTGTTCTTACATAGCTGGAAGAAGCGGTACCGGCGAAAGATTTTGCTGCTCTTGATATTTTAGAAGCTCTTGAGGAATATTTTCTTGAAATCCTACTTGGTTAAAGCTTCCTTCACTGGGCAGGACGTTTGTTCGCTGTCGACAATTATCTTGAGTAGTAGTTTTCACATAAATCAACAGATAACCAAAAGGTCTTTTTAGAGTATTTTCGTACTGATTTAAAAAGAAATCAGTTTGCCGGGGATTCACTTGCTTGGCCAGAGTCAAGATTTGCGATTTGTCTCGTGGATTCTTGAATAACACCAAATAATGACTGTTTAGGCTTCTGCTGCGGCTGCCTTTCGCCTAATGAAATAGATTCTGCACGATATAAATCACGCTTAGATTGCGATGATGATAACCACGAGTAAAGAGGTTCACAATTCGCTTGTCTTTACTGGCGTCAATCATCTGATCATCAAACACGATCAAATTCCGTTTGTTCACATCAAAATAGGAATCCTGCTCCAAAGCCGTAGGAATTCCCTTGACGAATTCAATGTGTGGCATGGCGACTAGCATTTCTGTGTAAGCAGGCTGCCATTGTGAATAACACCAAACGATCCTCTCCCGGGGAGGGTAAATTGCTTCTGAAGCTTGATGCAATAGAGATCGAACCCAGGTCGATTTTCCGGACCCGGTCATTCCGGCAATCACGGAGGCAAAAGGATGCTCGAAGCGAAACTGCTGACATTTCAGTGAAAACATTGCGGTGTTTAGACATCACGTGCCTGTCCATATTATCTTTTCCACTTAAGGATTTTTGGCAGACAGAACAGAACCAACTTATGTCGACTTCTCAGGAGCAAAATGTAGACTGAGAAAGAGGTAGAATGTTGCGCGTTTAAATAGGTTTTCAGGTCATAAAATTCTTTTGTTTTCCCTCCTCCTCCTCCTCATTTCTATTTCTCTTCATTTTTATCCCCCTCCTCCTCATTCTATTATTTTCTATCCTTCGCCCACTCGTTTCATTTTTTTTTCTACACGAGATTCTATAAAAGACTGCCAACTGCCATCATTAGTTCATTTTGTATCAATATCTCGTGTAGTAAACAACAGTCCCTGCTTATCAGCGCCAGTTTCTTTAAAAGACAACTTCTCCACAACAACTACATGCTCTAGTCCAAGTCTTATACAATATACTTAAATAAGCGGATTTTGCAGTCATATGAGGATGCTTTACTTGACCTGTCCAGACCAAATGTCCCTTACAAAACAAAGAAGAGAGTCCTTGTTTAAGAGGATAGTGGCTTTATTGAAGATTTATTGGCCCGTGTTCTTTCAAGCTTAGGATTTCTAATGCTCTAAAGGTGATCATTCGAAGCTACGTCTCCCACCGGTACTCATCAAAATGAAGAGAAAGAAAGATTTGGTTGAAGAAGAGCACGAGAGTGAACATGAAGGAGACGAAAGTTCTGGTGATGAAAGCGAAGATAAAGAACCAAGAATAAAAGATGTTTTGAATCATCTTTCCTGAGCGGTGTCGGAAAAACGTGCTTCTGATTTGCTGCATAGTATGGCCGCTTCCAAAGATATTCTTTTCTGGACTCCCCGCGGACAATTACTTCGAAATAAACCTATAATTCCTGTCACAAACATCGCCGAGCTAGTTGAGAATGTGTTACTCCCTCATAACAATGAAGTTACCAATTAAGCCTCGTGCGCTGGATACGTTCTTAGATGGACTTGCAGAGTTAGGGAATCGGTAAAGGTTTAATCTAGAACAAAAAGTTGCTAAGCGATTTAATAGGAAAGGAAAAAGGCTATCGAAATGCAGAAAATACTTCCAAGAACGAGAGTAATAATGAGGAGAGTTCATCGGATATTGAAAATCAGGAGGGAGAGGATGTGGCCTCTGAGAATGGCGTTGAAGCTGACGACAGTGAAAACGACAGTCAGGAAACAGAAAGTAGTAGCCCTGAAACGTCCACCACCTTTCACTCTGAAAGTTCCTGTGAAGATTGTGAGAACTCTAATGAGTACGGGATATCGATCATGAAATGTCCTAAATGCTTTTGGCACGATTACTACAAGATTTGTCCTAATGCGATCACCATTCCCTCAGGGAGAGAAATTACTTCAAGGAGGGCTTTCTTCGGTGTCACTATAGTGGAGCAATTACACACAAAAACGCGAAGACGTTGGCAACCAAATTCTATTCTGTTGAAGAGGATTAATTAATTTCCATGCCTTTCAAATCACTTTGTATTTGACTCTTTTTGTTGTTGGTTTTTAATAAAGTTTTTAAAACGGTATCTCTTGCCTGGTTTTATTGCTAGCAATTATAAGTCGCGTGTTTCAACTGATCCTTGTTCAATTATTTTATGTTTTTATTGTTTTTATAATAAATAAGTCAAGGTGCCCCCTTGGGGTTCTTACTGCAGGGCTGAACTAATTTGTATGCAACGGTGGGCTTGTGAACTCGAATAATTACCTGATGAACGACGCGTGAAACTCTGAGACTTATAGTTTTTCATTTTCGAGATAAAACGGAGAAAACGGTTTTGTAATAGTCAGACAAAATTGAAATAAAGAGTTTTCGGCTCCCCTTTGTGTATGTGTGTGTGTGTTCTGTTTATATATCCGGTTTTTAGCGCTAAATGGAATATTTCCCATTCGCGGGTAGTGGAACAGGCGTTCAAAAGAGCTTGAAGTTCATCAACGCACAGGCGACCCAGACGTACCTTTACGCTTCACCATGACCGCAAACTGGCAGGATTAATATGTGACGTGAATATTCAAGCTTAGCGACCGTGTCCGCGCGACAATGCAGCACTTGCTATGGGAGGGATAGTACTATTACTTCTGGGTCAATCAATCGGGAAAATAATATTGAAGCTCTTGTAATTTTTAAAAAGATCCAGTTTGCCCTAGGATCACCGAACAAATACGAATTTTATAGCGGAGCTAAAAAAAATGAGCAGCAGTGGATAAAGTGAACAAGAACATGTACCACATTTTCTCCATAGAACGTGAAAACCAGGAAGTTTCTGGACGTTTCCCGTTGTAGTCATGCAAACAACGGCAAGGAAATGTACAAAAAAAGTGTGCTGGAATTAGACCTATTGTTGTTTTTCACAGTTCTGGTCAAGGGCATTCAACGACTGTTTTCTGTAAAATGTCTGTTCGGAGAAGCAAGTTTTGCCTAGAATTTTCTTTTACTTGGCTAAAAATTTCTAGATGACCATTCCATTCACGTACAATTTTCGAAGTTCATCTAATCATGCTAATGAATTCCCTACGATTTTCTGAAGTTTAATTTTTCACATTTCACTCCAAGGGTTAGGCTATTTTTCGCAGATAAAAAGGAAACGTAAAATTTTCGGATTCAAAAATAAGATGAAAGAAGGAATCTGAAAAATTATCTCCTTCGTAATACGTTTAATATATTGAATCTAAAATTTTCGGGGAAATAATTCTGAATTCCTCGTAATTTCAAAAAGACTCAAGTTCCCCTAGAATGGCCGAATACTGAGATACAAATTTTATAGCGCCGCTTAGAATGCATTTCTATAGAGCTAAAAGTACTCTATTAATAGCTAAAAAAATGTTTTTCAACGTATTTGAGGAAACCGTCGTTGGGTGCCCCTGTGTCGTTGCATTCTCCACTTAGCATTACACGATTTTATATTTAGTAGGAGCAAACTATGAATATTATCGAGAGCTTCGCTTTTAGCCCTCCTGGCTAAATCTATGCCGGTATTAGCGCCGCTTAGAAGCAATTTTAGAGATCTAAAGTACTCTGGACAGCCTTAAAAGTGTTTTCAATGCATTTAGGGGGAAATCCCCGTTGGGTGCCCCTGAGTTTTGAAAATAATAATGATAAAAAAAGATATCGCGCACATAAATTTTACTTAACCATATCTTTAGCTGTATCTTCTATTCAGCTGCATAGCCGAGGCCAGATTTTGCTTTTTTCCTAGGCGAAAAATCCTCGTCCTCCTTCACCATAGTTTGGACAACATTTTGTGGAGTATAAGACGTAGTTCTGGAAAGAACTGTTTATTTAATTAATCCAAGCAAATAGGTTTAGTAGAGTCAATAACCTATGCAAGCGGCTGGACGAACAATGTGACAGCAGCTGTGACAGCGCACAATAGAAGAATTCGAACTTGAAAACCAGGGCCGCCCTGTTGAAAACTTACGGACGGTCGCCTTTTGTTTTCTAAAACTCCCGCTCAGTGTTGATTGACCTAGAAGCAATAGCACCATCCCTCCCATAGCAAGTGCTGCATTGTCGCGCGGACGCGGTCGCTAAGGTTGAATATTCAGCATCGCGTATTCTTGGCTTGCACCGTCACGCAATGAGAAATAAAAACGCAAACCATTCAATACAGAAGGACTAGAATCTGGGAAATGAAAAAAGATAAATATACAAAACCCTTGCCAAGAATCAGGTCTGTGAAATAGTTCAAATGCGAGATACTGGGAAAAACGGTTTACCTAAATTTATAAAGCTTTGTATGGAAACGCCATGTTGGTGTCCCTTTCAGGAACACCAATATGGTCGCCGGATACCAACACAAACATCTGTTTTCGAGTTTTCCTACTAATGCGTGAATTCTTCGCTTGAGGAACTCATAAAGATTACAGTAATATTTACTCTGAGACAAGGAATGTTTAGATTGCAAAATCTCCCAAAATCGGTAATGTTTTTAACCCACATAAGAGCTCTCCAGGCCGCCAGCTAAATGCCGCGTCACGCAAAAGCCTGGAAATTCAAGCGTCCTCTCTCGCTAAACGAAAAACCCTTTCGAACCAAAAAATTGTTTATGTAAATTATTTAGGTACTGTAATACCTCATGAAAGTAGAAACTCAGAAGAATCGATAGTTTCTTAGTTTGACTTTTGGTGATGTAACGTGCAACCCAAGAATTAATCCTGCCAATTTGCGGTCATGGCGAAGCGTAAAGGTCAACAGTGTTTGTTGATGAGCGAGCGATTATCGTGCAGTTGCGGTGGGTTTTGTGGAGCCAACGAGCAAGAAGCCGGAGCACACGTTACCTATTTGGAGCGAATTTGTCGATTATTCTTAAATTTATAGCGCCTCGCGTGGAGGCGCGTGGAGATGGTCCTTTAGGTTTTTAGCCAGCCTTTAATTCTTCTTTAGTGGATAGTACCTAAGATTGAAAAACTCAACAAAATGCCACTTTAACCGGCCGGAAAGAAGAAGGAGACGTTCAGTTAAAGGAATCTTAGCTTTGCTTTGTTATATTTTGACTAATGACCCCACTAGTGCAATGACTCCCTCACAAATGTTTCAACTAGTGATTGAAACATGTGTTGCGTGACAAGCTAGTCGGGGCTGTGGATAAACGAGATAAAGGTCTCTTATCTATCTATACCTCGACCAAAGGTTGGACTCTTTTCGTTTCGAAGTACCGTTATTGTAATGCATACACTCTGGGTCAGCGCTGATAAAAACTGAACTTTTGTGCGTCTGGCGCTCCTCACTAGCCCTGGCCACAAGTTACTCAGAAATTTTGAAACAGTTGCCCGAAGTTGCTCGAATTTTACGAAAAGTTTCTCGTTAAGGAAAATCAAAATGACAGGGTTGACAGCTTCATTATTTCACGCGGCCGAAGCGTTTCTGGTCACGTGGTCCAAGCAAAAATGTGAGGCCCAGACAAAAATCCTCAAAAGTGAGACAGCTCAATGGCGGTGGTTTACAAGACCAGTGTTTCGCATTTCCAGGTTACAAATACACTGTTAAGGACCAGATGGGAGGGGAAATTTTCAAAAGAATGCTTAGTTTCCTTTTAGTGGACAAGAGAGGGCTTTTCTTTTCAAAATTGTCCATCGAGGAATTCGAAATTCACGAAATTTTCATCACGGAAAACGCAAACGGCAAGGCAACCAAGTAGCGAAGTTTTTGAATAATTTTCAGGTACATTTTGTACTCTATTATCAACCGCCATGACTGGACGTGAGCGGAACGTCTGTGCCATATTTTTCCTTTTTTGCACAAGCGGTTTCTATTCATCATCTTTGAAGCATGGTAGTAATAGTGATGAACGTGGTATGGACGATAGGTCTCGTTTTGGAAGCTTTTCGAGACAACATTTGCTGTTCGCGGAGGATACTTCTACCGAGCAACTCCGCTTTTCCCGCATTCTTCGTCACTCTGACCGAGGTTGTACGAAGAAAGAAGAAGGGTTACACCTAAAGCCGGTTACCTTATTACAGTAACCATGTTTCAACTTTCAATATCGAGTTTATTTGCTGCCACGGCGATATTCATCCCCATCCAGGTCCACAAAATGGTCATCGGAATTTGAGAGTTAGCAGTGAGAGGAACAACATGGCATATGCAAATTCTAGTTCAGATGTATCTGTCTTTTACGCCAACTCAAGGAGTTTGGTTAACAAGATTGATCAGCTAGAACCTTGAAATTGCTACCTATCACTACGATCTCATGGTATTTATGGAGACTCATTTGGACAGTTCAATTTTGGATAGTGAACTATTTCTTTCAATTTACACGGTTTTCAGGTTTGATCTTCAGTCAAAATGGTCGACGTGGTGGTGGTATTTTGATAGTTGTACCACAGGGAGCCCAAGCGCACTATGTTTGGGTTCGGGCTTCAGAGTTGTTGCCAACGAGGCAACCGAGCTAAGAAGCGAGGTTGACTCGGTGGCAAATTATAACGCCGCGCAATGTAGGCAAAAACTCTCAAATTCTGTGTAACCCTCTAAAATTTGCATTTTTGACCATATTTGGGTGTAAGTAAGACCCCATATTTGGGTAGTGACGTCATGGTCTTGTATTTACAACTCGTGGTCCGACATTGGGTGATTCAGTGTGCAGCTGTTCGTTGTTTGTTCAAGAGGACCTAACAGGTGAGCAACCTTTAATACGATTTCTAGTTTGAAAGGGCAATTAGTGCTCTGGTTTGCTTTATAAATTGCGTTTAAAGCAGCAGCTTGAAATTTTGCGGACCTTTTATTTTAAAATTTATTCGAAAGATTTTGTCAACCAGCATGTTTTTTTTTTTGCTGCTCTATTTACATTGAGACAGCCCAAAACTCCCGTGAGGAATGCAACGAATTTGCGGACCTTTTTGTTTTGAAGACTATCATTATGCCTTTCAAGACACTCTTTGTCCTGTGACACTCGCTCATTAGATCTTTGTATTTTATTCAATTTTATATTTTTATACCTCTGATACATTCCGCCCCATTCTTGCGCTTTTCACACATTTTTCTTTACACCAATTGTTTCTTACGTATATTACCACGCGAAACATTCTTCTTATCCCTGATGACGCTGTTGCCCGGAAGTTAATTATTGTTTATAATTTCAGCAGTCAAAGGCCTCATTTGAACTATCTTTTTCTTTCTAACGTTTATAGTTTTGATGCAATTGAATTTTCCATGAAACATAAGTACTAACTTGCTCATATTTACCAACAAAGCTTCAAGCCATGTTGTTATTGTTTTATAATTAAAAAGTGAAAGCCTAAAGATACGATGTGCCAAAGTTGTTGTTTTGAAGTTGGGTGCCATCCTTTTCCGATAACGGAATCCATTTTATTATATACATACTAAGAAATACTCACCAAAAAGCTATGTCGTAAATTTTCGTACGCAAATTAGTTCTAGCCAATCAGAGGAGCGAACGATGGTTTTCACACGTGAAAAAAATGATACGTCCAATCAGAATCGCGAACGATGTTTTTTCACGTGTGAGAAAAATGATACGTCCAATCAGAGGCCACAGAGGTGTGTGAGTTTCGCGCCAAAATTCCCGCCTTTTATTGCAGCTTGCAGCGCCGCTTCGCACACATTCAACGAGAAAAGTTTTACTCAAAGAGTTTTTCTCGCTAAAAAAGTGAAAAACATTTCTGAAATGGAGTGGAATAGTTTCGTTTGTTTCACTGTCGATAAAGAAAACGGTAGAGAGCCGGCGAAACAACAGCGGAAAGGGAAAAACAGAACGAGACGTAAGCTTTTGTTGTGCTTTTTGTCGGAGCTACTTTGCCTTTCATTTAAGCTTAAGCTTATATTGAAACCGGACATTTTACTTAAATTCACTCATTTTCAGTTGTGCATTGACAACAAACAGTTAAGATTACTTATAGTTCTTGGATTACCTCATATCCTTACCGTCATTTATGTTTTTAACAAACGTTTTTACTAAAAAGCTGATACTTCGTTTTCGTTGTCATTTTGCGGCAAGTGTGTAGCGGCAAATAAGATTTAAAATAAAAAGGCCGCCAAAATGATGAATGTCTCGGTATGTATATAATAAACACAATACCACATGGAAAGTGCTTTGTACGGTATTTACGCACTCGTTGTTTTTGTATCAGAAATCTTACTCGTTCGCTGCGCTCACTCGTTCGATTTCTGATACGTCAACAACTCGTGCGTAAATACCGTACGCCAGCACTTTCCATGAAGTATTCTCTATTTAAACCTCTAAAATTATGAATAGGCACATTTCACAAAAGATAAACGAATTCGCCCCGTTGCCACTTTTCGGAAGGTACCCCTAGTACTAGAATTATTAGTGTATTATCTGATGCCTCCTAAAACGACCGCAAAAAAAACAAGTCGGACTTTGTTCATGGGAAATCGCTTTCAGTCGAAAGTTACCTACCAACAAAAAATGTATGACGTCATTGCGGGCACCATCGGATATATCCCGGAGTAGTCAATCGATAAAAATTGGTATCGATTTATCAATCAATAAATCGATAAAAATCGGTAAATCTGATTTGATTGATAACGATTGTATCGATCAATCGGTAGAAATCGATGACACGCTCGTTTCGTTCATCGATTTATATCGAAAGATTCATCTGTTCATCAAAAAATGAAAACTGGATTCACGCAAACAGTACTTACGTTTGTTGACAATTGAGTTGCAATTGAGAGTCGAAGGGTAAAACAATACTAAAAAAATCTTATCTTTTCTTCAAAACCAGGGTTAAAAATTATCTTCTTCTGATGCCTGATATTGGCCAGGTTTGTAGACACCCAGTTTATCACGATTTAGGTCTGTCACCCTTTCGAAATATAATGTCCGAGTAGTTCTGGGTGCAGTTACATCCCGGAGTAGCCAAAAATCGGAAAACGGTGAAAGTCTATCCAGGAAGATCTTTTAGCCGGAATTTCAGACATACCTTTGACTCCAAGGGATGTCTGAAATTCGGGCTAGGAAATTTATATCTTAGGTTGTATTTCTCGTGATACTTGCCTGCGAGAACCTGATGTAAGTCAGACGGGATCCTTTTTGTTATTATGGACAAAATAAAGGGTTTCAGAGAGAAACTTGTAATAGTGTAATAACTTCCACATTTCTCATTTTCACATTTATTGATTACTGAGTTGTTACTCGTGGATGTATTTCCTCAGCTGTACTTTAGCTATCTAACCCAAAAACGACAATGGCGGACTTGCGTTACAAATCTTTAAATTCATGGAAAAACGATAATATCGATTTGACACAGCATTTAGTTTGTGGATTTTCACCGATTTCTGTTAAGTCAATCAATAAAAACCACTTGATTGCTACCGATTTTTATCGATTGACTACTACGGGGATATATGCAAGAAAACATGGACGCTGCGAGTTTGCAGCACGCTATGATCCTCGCGCGGTTCGCGCGCGACGAGATTATAAAGTCCATCGCTCGGAACAATTTACGCCTTTCGTTTCCTTTCCTTTTGACTAGGATAGCCATTATTCTTTCCATTAAGTTATGACAGATGCAACGGCCTGTAGAAGAGTAAATAATTTTCAGTCATGCGAATACAATCATTTTGTTCAAAACAAAACCATACAATTTTTGGTTTTGGTTTAATTTGCTCTTTCTATCGAGGGTTCGACCTTATATCGAAAACTTCGATATAACACGTGAACACAAGGCAACGACTTTCTAACTAATGTAGTTCTCTTTTTTTTTTTTTAATTTAGATACAGTCCTGTAGAGTTCAACTCCCGAATATTTCACCAAACTAGTCACGAATTAAACGCCATAAAATAGGAGCGACGAATTTTGAAACAGCGTGAATTCACTTTGAGAGGTTTTCTCCACGGTCATAGTCGTCGTTGCTTAAGCTCGCTAATAACTCAGAATGTAATGACAGATTTCGCGTAACCGGCACACATTGGATAGGCACGAGTTGAATCGTTTAATCTGTAATTTACAATTTCTCATTCTCGGCAATAAGAGTTATATTCGTTTTTGCCCCCTCTTCTTTGTAACGAAAACTTTCACCTGCTCAAACACCTTTGTTAAGAGGCAGTCTCCCTAAAAGCGTTCCACTCGATTTAGGACTCGAAAAAAACTTTTGCCTTATAATTTTATCATCAACACTACTATCCATCCTAATAACGAAATTGCAGTTACAATGAGGAAATTCTTAATTTTACTGCTATTCCCAGCATTTCATTGCTGGACGGCCGTTGGCGGCTAAAATATGCAAATCCAAGAGAGGATAAAGGGGACAGAGAAGGCATACCCCATACACACCCTATTCCATAGGTAATTCGTCTCGAGTTATTTTTAAGACCACAGATCCCAAGGGGGATTAGACAACAGCCAATCACATAGAGCGAATGTGTTCCGGGTGGATGACCCACGCTCAGAGCCACGCGTCCTTCACGAATTGACGCAGAATAAAATGGCGGAAGACGCGGAGAGCGATATTGCTATTCGTTTTGTCGACGAAAACGACTACAGGGAGATTTCTGCTAAAGCTGCGTCAGCGAAACGGAAATAAAAAAAGAATCGTCCTTCCTCTCTTGTATAGAGCTAACAGAACACCAGGGAAATCCTTAACACACTGAATATTCTCTCAGGATCATTTATAATTTACAGTTTGAAGAGAGCAATTTCTAGTTTGATATTTATTCTTTTATTAGCAATATATTATTCAACAAAAATAACACTTGGATCCCTACTTGCTTTGTACAAACGACCGGTTTCAATAGACCGGCGAAAGTTCTCATTTTATTAAAGCGCTGAGGTTACGACAACTTCCAGTTAAACTGATTTCACGGGTTGTCAAAGAGTCTAGCGATTCCCTTTTCCCACGTGAACGCCGACTCATTTCGCTTCAATATTCAGGAATGCTCTCGATCTCTTTACGCTTTCATTGCCTTTCGCCCGACATGTTTTGCACGGCGTTTAGTCACGCGAAACCTCCACGAAACATCCACGCAGTGCGCGAGGTAACTTTATCCCGATTCTAAAAATAACTCGAGACGAGTTACCTATGGGATAGGGTGTGTATGGGGGATACCTTCTCTGTCCCCTTTGTCCTCTCTTGGCAAATCTTAGTCTCTGTTGTACAGGTTTTTTAACGATCGTTCTTAAGTTCTTCGGGTCATCAAATCCTAGACTATTTGCCCTCATTTGGACGCATATTACTTCTTTTTACTGTTCCAATACCGTTTAGGCATTATCTTTCTGTAATCAGCAAAAACTGGTCGTCTTTATTTCGCTAATCCAATTAAGAAAGCAAACTGCACGAAAAAATGCCTCAAAATCATCAGAAAATTCTCAAAAGTGGCACCTAAACTAGACCTAAAAACATGTTTTAGTAAAAGATTAATAGCTATTTTGGACGAAGACCCTTTAGACTAAAACGAAGACCCTCTGGACTAAAACGAAGACCCATGTGGATTTTAAACTCTTGCGAAAGATAACGCCCGCTTCGGTAATTTGTTACGGAGATTTGGGAATGTTGTGCAATTTTTTCTGCGCTTCTTAATTGTGATAGTGAAGTCTATCTATAGACAGTCTATCTATCTTTTCTTCAAAAGGTGTTTCCATGTGTCTCTTTACAGGTTTCTTTGAACATATTCCGAGAGTTAAATCACTTTGGATGTGTTTACGGCGATGCCGACGTCAGTTTTGTAAAAATAAAAATTTTTCACATGGCAATTTCGAGAAAGCCTTCGTTGCTTCGCGGTAACGTCTTTAGATACGACGTAACTTTCCCGGGATCGAATCTTGCAGGACCGTTGTATTTTTGATCCTTTTCTTTTTATTTCTTTTACTTTTTACTGCAGTTATAACTATAACAACTGTAAAAGATGAGTCATTTTTTTACAATAGAGGTAAGAACAAAGTAACAGGGATATAAATATAACCCGGCAGAAATACAAATGAACCTTGCTTACATGAAACCCTAAATGTACACCTTTAATTTACTCGAGTGATGTTCTGGATCGACAGCTTTTTTTCTATCTATGAGGTAAAAAGTAATAAAAAGAGCGCGAGGTTTCCCTCTCCTTGAATTCATCAATGTTAAATGTCTCGTTGTTATTCCCTCCCTACGCCAGTTATTTTGTTTTGTAAATCTATTGATCGATATAATTGTTCGACATTTTAGAACGCTAGAGCACGCGGTCGATAGAAGAAAAGGTGGGTGATAGACTTCATTATCACTATTAAATAACGCAGAGGAAATTCCACAACACTCCTAAATCGCCGTGAGAGTTTTATTCCCAGGGGTCTTCGTTTTAGTCCATGGGTTCTTTATTTTAGTCCAGGGGGTCTTCGTTTTAGTCCAGAGGGTCTTCGTTTTAGTCCACGGGGTCTTAGGTCTTAGGTCTTCTTTTTTGGGTCTTCTTTTTAGAAACACCCGGCAAATGTTCAATTTGCGTTGCGTGACGATGCGGGCTGCTGTCACAGCAAAATCCTCAGTTATTCAAATACTTGCCACTTTTAAGTAAGATATGCCTCATTTTCCCACCAAAACTATATCAAAATTCCCTTTTTCCCTTTGCCAATGAATGAAATATTGTTCAAAAATTAGTTCAGCGAGTAAAAGATACCTTTCCAACATTCGTGTTAAGTCTATTATGTCAAGACGGAAAAATACCTTTTCAGAACCAAACCTCTTGTAGCTTAAAATGTGGTTCAGTCTGAAAAAGCAGCATTGACCAGAAGTTACTCCGATCCATCATATTATAAAATCGAACGTTAGAAGAAAAGTAAATTTCCCACTGCTTAAATAAATATGCGTGAATAGATCAGAAAATGTTTGACATGTAAGGGTATCCGGATTCCGGAATCTGGAAAAATTTTTAACTTGTAGGATCCGGAATCCGGGAAAATTTTGATACGGAATCCGGAATCCAGGGCTTTGGAATGCAGAATAGAGCTCAAGTAGCCAACTAAGGAATGAAATCTAGAATCCAAGTTCTACTGGAAAAGACTGGAATCCAGCACCCGGAATCCAGAATCCATGGAATATGATCCAGAATCCAAGACTGTCTTGTATTCGCTAACATGGGGCGATAGTACTGGTCTGTGGACGGCGAATTACTATTTTCCCTTTATTTACCTTCCACTGATCAGGAGCCCACATTTGAAGACTTTGTTAATGAAATTTCAGTTAGAAGTCTTCTTCCTTTTACTGACTGTTTCTTCCTATTAAGAGTGGTCAGCTTTTGTTTTCACGCTCCAAGAGACTGTCCGAAGTCCAAGGCTACTTTTGTATCGCAGCCAGTTAATAAAGAAGTTGGCACACGCAAATAATAAAGTTTCAACATTAATTTCCAATCATGCAACATCAGTAAGGGAACAAGAAAATAAAGTGTGGGAGTTCACGCGGTTTTTCCCAACTGATAAAAGTACACGAACGTCAGGACACCATTACCTCTCACCATGAAATCTGTGAAGAAGAGTGAAGCAGAGCCAAATACTATCAAAAGATGGTAATCATTGACCTTACGAAAAATCAGTGGAACAGATGGTGATCTGCTTCCCCAGGGAGACTCTCATACAAAAGTGACGTGGGTGCTCGTCGTTTGCAGATTTTGGTCTCAGTTCGGTTGTTTGGGACGGAAAGTAACTAAATATGCTCATTCGGGTATCGCTTAGGGCTGTGCATAAAGAAATTTGCAAAAAAAATAAAAGCCGTGACGCTGACCTCACAGATCTACTTTAGGGATCAGTTTAAGCTTGAGCCACACCCATATTGGCCTCCCTTAGGGGTTTAAATAATTAATTATTAATTTTCCGACGAGCAGCCCCTTCACTTTTATATAGGAGTCCTCTCGGGGATTACCCACAAACATCGGCATATAAACTCGGAAGATTTTGGCGGCCACCTCGTTCTTCGCATAGAGGACCAAGAAAGGAATATTAGGACCAAGGACAGGCATGTAATTGGTATGAGATTGCGAAGATCGTATTCCACCTATTTTAAAGGATGGTATTACGTACGTACGAACTCGTAAAATCATTTCTAATATCCTTATCACTAGTTCCTTTATCTGTGATAAGATAACGACAATAGGGCCAATGGGTATTGTCGTAATCGTAATTTCAAGTTCAGACAATGATAAACTCAGTAGTCCACTCAATTTTTTTATTTAGATATATTCGGGAAGTGAAGATCCAAACATAATGAAGTTATGGAGAAAAGTAGGAAGTGGCTTTATGTCAAATATGCTGATATTAATCACTGTTGCACTATGGCAAAAAAATTTCGAAAGAACTGTTTATAATCGCATATTTCAATTCTTAGTCGATAATGACATATATATTATTTAAGAGCTTCTGCCTGAGAGACCGGGGCAGGCTTGGAAATAGGGGTCGGCCGATTTGGCTCAAATCTGGTACACTTAGTTACTATGGAGATTTATGCAATATGCCAAAGTTTCAGCTTCATTGCTCTTATTTGTTCTGAGTTCTAGATGTTACCCTTTTTGGGGTCCCCCAATGCTTTTTTATAGCCCATTTTGGGCACTTTTCAATACTTTGATTACAACGTCAGGGATATTTTAAGCCAAATATAAGCCCACTTTTTATTATCTCTATCCTTAAGGGATTTATAGCAAAACATATGGATCAAAGAAATATTTCTGCAGTTTGTGAAATAATTGTTAAGTTAATGCTCTTAAAGGCATTTTTAGTGAAACTGAAAATAACCCAAATTTGTATAGGTAACAGCATGATTTGTAGTGATATTTGGCATAAATACCACGAGTGATGTTTCAAAATTGTTATACGTAATTTCACGAGCAGTTAGGCGGGTGAAATTTGAGACAATTTTGAAATATCATGAGTGGTATTTATGCCAAATATCACGTACAAATCATGCTATTATTTGTTTATACTACCACCTGCAAAAGGTTTGTAATTTTCACATGTAGGTATTTCAAATTAAGCTGAAATACCACTGCTCTAAGCCAATCAAATTGCAGAAATTTCTCCTGTGGTAGTATAAAAGTCGGAATTACTTGAGTGCCCACTTTTGAAATAACACAATTCCGACATGACCAGAACGTTTAGCCTTAGGTATGTAAAAAACAAAGAGAAAATACTAAGGTTACGGCTTTTTCACTGTGCGGCCTCGCTTTGAAGATGCTGATACAGCCACTTCCGGTCTAGTCATTTCCCCCTTGTAATAAAGCTTATATAGAGTATATTAGCTAAAAACTTTTCAATAACCTACCTAAATAATACTGTATGTAGCACTTTTACTTTCTAATTCCACCTGAATGTTAAAATTGGCAAGATATGAAAATCTACTTCAGGAGAAAGTCACTTCCGGTCCAACAGTCCACATTGGAGGATTTTTGTTAAAAGTGGTATTTTTATATTCACAATGAAATCTCAAAAAGCTGTTTATGTATCTTTATGCCTATATGTTTTCAATTTTTCATAGTCTATTGAGGAAAACAACAATTTTTTTTGTAGCGACAGCAGTTAAAACTCGATCGCATGTTGAATCCCAGTTTGTTGACAAAATATATCACGAGGGTGTTTTTTAAAACATCTGTACTGTCGAATATATGCAAGGCAAATATTTCCCTTTGGTAAAAGAGCGACGCCATTTTAAACTGTTATTGAGTAAAAAGTGTTTCTAGTAAAAAGAAAGAAACCCAAAACCCATAATCAAACCTGGGCCTTTACATTCATTTCATGTTAACTCTCTCCCCAACCACTTCACTACCACATCGATCCGCGCGCCACATAAATTGTCCTTGCCGCTAGCTATGACTTACTTTTGCATTTCACAGAGTTTGACATTTGTCTTTGTTTCCAGTGAGTCAATATTCCCCATGACTCACACCTGCTAACATGAATTGTTGCTTATCTCACCTGCTTTGGGCACAGGCAGCCCAAGGTCATGATATGAGAGCGATAGATTTTTTTTTGTTTGTTTGTTTGTTTTTTTATCTTATATTTCCATCTTGGTTCCGCGAAAGCTAGAAAATGTTCATGAATTAAATAGTTTCACTCGCCTTCAGCTCTAGGTGTCTTTGTATCTTCGAGAATAAGAAGGCACAAACAGAGGATGGGCGCGGGGGGAGGGGGAGGGTGAGCTTTACACAGCTGCTCGTGAGTTTTGTTTTTGTTGTTGCTGCAGTCTTGTTTTTGAGAAGAAAAAGTCACTGCGCGATACACCCAAATTTGCTTAGAGCAATGATCTGAAGAGATACAGCGTACTTTACGCTGCAGTTTTTCACTTCAATCCCTTTTACAAGAAGTGGCAAGTCAGGAAAATTAATTTCGGGGAAACTGCACGTGAACTTGTTGCTCATAATTAAATTTAAAGTCATATTTAATTGCGTTAATGATGAATTATCATGATCAGTATCCCTTGGCAGTCCCTGGAAGTATAAAATTGTACTACTGAGGTAGTAAAAACCATGTCATCAATTCGATGTTCTTTCTGGAGTAATGATGACCTTTGTGGTGCTCGCGATGTAACTCACCTTTTGGTTAAAGTTGGTGCTGGAGGCACCAAAACTTCAGCCTCGCACAGACTTCAACATTTTTCTGAGTACAAACTAATACTGAATCAAGCTGGAAGGTGTGGTGTCGTGAATGCGGAAATCAAGAAGATGACGATTTGTCCGCGTCACCGCCGTAAATTCACACGTTTACGAGAACTAACTGGACAATGTCAACACCCTCTTCATAAAGGTGAAATTTCCAAATTGAAAAAAACCAAGAAGGTGACTGCAGACATTTCAGAGAGAATATACCAATAAACGAGGATCGTGATACCAATCGCTGCCCGTAAGTAATGCTGAACATTTCTTGTTTGTCGTGAGTTATTTTGGGATAGCCTTGTAATGAACAACGTCAAATTCTATATTCAAGCATTCAAGTACCATGGACCATGGAATAAACCTAAAATATAACGATAAGCTATCTGATATAGTATTCCTTTTTCTTTTCTTTCCAAAGCCATTTGCAAGACCTGCTTTGACGAAAAGATTCCAGAACTTCATTTAACTCCCGAAAGTGTAGCTTCCATCGATCTAGAGGTAATGTAAATATTGTAATCGCAACTGTTCAATCTCAAACATACTGCAGTTGTCTTTCAGGGTGAAAATATCCTCAGCGCTGTTGTCCTTAATCTCAAATACGGATGAGTCAAATTAACCGAGACTTTTCTTTACTTACTGCGCTTTTCACAAACACGCGAACTCTAAATTTCATAAGCCGCCTTAACAATTGCGTTTTTCGCTGCCGTCAATCATAATTACGATCACAAGCAACGAACCTTGAAACACAGAAACACACAAAACGGATCGAAATCCACCAATCACAAATCACAAACCATGACCTTTTGAACCCGTTAAAGTAACGTTTTGTTTCCTAAGAGGTCCGCTAAGATGATTGACGGCAGCAAAAAACGCAATCGTTAGTTGGCTTTTGAACTTCACAATTCGCATGTTTGTGAAAAGCGCAGTAAATAAAATATTCCAGCGATGAAAGGGATGTAAGGGGCAATACAACTCACACCCAATGTCACCAATTGCTATTGCGTGACTATTTGCTGGCATTAGTAGTCTTTACAGTAGAGCCGAAGTAAGCTAAGAAATATTTTTCGAGAATTTTAAATTTTGAATTTTAAATACTTCAAGTAAAATAAAGCTTGACACTTAACCGTTTCTTTTTTACTTCAGGTTAACTTAAGGCTATTTTCTCACGCAGCGTAATTAAGATTGATCGACATGGTTTGCCCTTCTCAAAGCTCTCAAGTCCCTTGAGACTTTTATTGAATCGTATCAACTTTCCGTCCTTAATGAGATGCAAAGTAAAATTACTTGAGATTTTACTTAGGCCTTCACACACGCATTTTGGGTTAAGTAAAACTTAGCAGCTCTCATAGCCTGCGTAGCAGGCGCCGGTGATTTTAGAGCGAAAGAAGAAAATCTCGTGGACGCGCGTGTTGCTGCGGCCTGTCCAAGAAAAAACAGAAAAGAAAAGCCGGCTCTTGCTATGCAGGCTACATCTCTGAAGTCTTACTTGACCACCTCGTGTAAAGACAACCACTGACAGAAAACCAGGTGCTTTTGTTTTTGGTCCTTGAATCAAAATCCCAAATCGAACACTGTGACGTTATTATCCTCTCTCACCATCTCTCACCTTTACAATCAATATTTTATTTTCAGGGCAGACAAGTTTTGTGTAGTGGAGGAGAGGATGAGGAGGTGGAAGTAGTACTGAAATACGTTGATCAGGACAAATCACTTATGTCAGGTACCCACTGTTCGTCACTGTTAGATTTTTCTCTGGATTCAACTTTAAAAACAAGCTTTGAATGCAGCCTATACACTGACGAAGCAGAAGAGTTGAAAAGAAAACGATGCTCGCTAACTGATGCAGTTGTCCAAATTTCTGAAGGTAGGGTAAGTCCAATTCAAAGTACATCGAGGCTACCATGGCCTGAACTTGGTGAGCGGAAACAGGGTTATTACGTGCGTAAGGCAAGAGAGGTTATTGAAACAGCTTTCAACTGTCTCGCTCCTGGAAGTGAAGCCGATCTGTGGTTTGCTACAATGAAGTGCCGTTTTTCAATCAAAGCCTGACGATATCACAGAGAGGCTAGTGGAGGCTTACAAGTTAGCTGATAACAGACACACCCGAATGCAAATACTATCATTGTTTGTAAATGCATTTAGCAAAAGACAACTAATGGAGATTATTCCAGGTATTTCTAAACGACAAATCGATGATGCCCGCAGACACGCCGACTTGAGAGGACCAGGAAAGCCAAGCAATGCTCCATAAATTATGAGAGTGCGCCTTGATGCAACCAAAACTGATCACTTTCTAGATTTTATTTATTCATCTTCCCTTTTGCAAGATGTATCATATGGTACAAAGTCGTTGAAGTTGGATGGCGGGGAGAAACTTCTTATACCAGCGGCTAAACGAACTTTAATTCCATCCCGAATCATCAAGCAATACCAAAGCTACTGCGAGAGCGTAGCTGTTTAGCCATAGAGTGAACGTTCACTCTTCAGAATATTGGAGGCATGCTCTGCTTCAAAGCAGGTCTCGTTACAAGGACTTGATTACATCGCCACAGAAGGTGTGGAAGCTTTCGATCAGTTGAAATCCATTGTAAACGTGCTTCAAGATAACGGGGTCGATGTCACCAGGGCAAATTTTATCAAACATGATCTAAAGGCTGGTAAGAGATACCTCAAGACGGATTGCAAAACTCACACGGGCAGCAAAGAGAGATGTAAAGATCACTGTACCGCGTTTTCGCTCAGTTATCCGAATAATAGTGACTACTCTAGTTCATGCAACCATGAGCATGAACTATCCTGTCATGAATGTGCACGGCCTACTTGTTTAGTTGAAAAAATCGATGAGAAGTTAAATGACAAGAACGTTCCCTTGACAGAAGAACAAAGGGCTAGATCTCAGTATGACCATAAAAGGGCCATAAATTCCATCCTCTTATGGAAGGCGCATTTGCTTCGTACAGTAGTCCAGGAAAAGGCTAAGTAAGACGTCCTAACTAATCTTAATAAAGAAAGCACCCTTTTGATCATGGACAGGGCAATGAAATTTCTGCCAATGAAGTTCCGCGAAAGGATGGACGACTTCTATGGTAGGCGTGGGGAGAAGCTGGCATGTGACCTGTTCGATTAAGAGAGCTAACGAAGATGGGGACAGAGTTGAGGTGGACACATTTGTTCACATCTTTGACTCCTGTACCCAGGATTGGTTCAGCGTTGCGTCAATAGTCGAACACGTTCTTAGCGTAATTAGGATGGAAGACCCATCCATCGCCAAATTGTTCCTACGTTCTGATAACGCAGGTTGTTATCACAACACTGAGCTTTTCTTGAGTCTCAAAGCCATGGGGGAAAGACATGGAGTGGAGTTTAAGCGCTATGATTTCTCTGATCCGCAATCCGGCAAAGACGTTTGCGACCGTAGAATTGCCTCAATGAAAACCCACATGCGACGGTGGGTAAACGAGGGCCATGACATCACTACTGCGGAAGAAATGAAAATTGCACTTGAATATCATGAAGGCGTTAGGGGATGTCGATTTGCAGTCGTTGAAATTGATAAATCGACCCAAAAGTCACAGGTGAAAAAGATCCCAGGTATCAGTTTCCTGAACAGTTTTATGTTCTTTGATGATGGCATTCGGGCCAGGAAAGCATATCAGACTGGGGAAGGTCATTTTTATCCGTATTCTTCCCTTATAACCAATGCTCAAGGAGCTACAGCAATAAAAGGTCTTAATCCGTTTTCGTCACCATCTAATTGCTCTGGGGCTTCAGTGGCTGGACATTCCTCCATTTCGCCCGGCCTGTTCTCTTGTGAGGAAGAAGGATGTGTTAAGATGTTTTCTACCTACAAAGAACTCCAGCATCATTTAGATGCGGAACGCCATCTCTTCGTGGATGAGCAAGACACTGCGTACGATGTCGTCAAGAAAAAGTGGGCCAGCATCTTATCAAACATAAGCTAACAAAAACAGCACACTTTTCCATCAATGTAGGATGGTTATGAAGGCGTTTTGAATTGCCAAGAAGCAGTTGAGGGATGGCCGCTTAAGACCGTCTAAAGGTCAAGCCGGATGTCTGAAGACGTTAGAAACTACTTAATCCAAAGGTTCAATGATGGAGCAAAGACAGGCAACAAAGCAGATCCAAAACAGGTTGAACATGAAATGAAACATGTAAGAAACACAACTGGTGGCTTATTTTTCCAACCTTATGAGTGGCGTACCTCAAAGCAGATTGCAAGTTTTTTCTCAAATCTCTCAGTGTCAGCGTGCAAAGAACATTGATGAAGGAAACCATGGTATTGAAACTGAGGATGAGGAGCCAAACATCCAGGACAAAAACTTGCAACTGCTGCAGCTTGTCATAGAAAGTCAGGTACAGGCAGATCACCCACTTTTGTTCCAGGGGCATCATTTATGTCATCTAGCTACAGAGGGAAAGATCAAAACCCTTCGACTAGATACACTGCAAAAGGCATGTTTGTCGCTGGACGTAGAAGTTACTGGATCCAAAGCAAGGAAGGACACTTTTGCTCTTGCACTAGACAAGTACATCTGCACCCACCGATCCAAGAGCTGCAAATACTGTCATGATGGGTGTTGAACATTGTTAATGCAATTACTTAAAGACGTTAACGTCACCCTATTACATATAGTCAATGTTGAGTTTTAATGGATAAGAAGCAAAAAAAATATGTTCAGAATTCTTGATGAATTTGACTGGCGTTCATGAACAATGAAAGCAGTGTTGAGCTATAACAGCGCCTTTTTACCGTCATAAGTTTTCAAAATTCCTTTGCTCGATCAGCTTTCACCAGGCTTGGGAGGGTGAGGTTTTTTTCTGAAATACGCTTTTCTGTAATTTTCACTTATCCACAAAAGGAAGCCAGAATTAATTGAAGAGATGCAATCTGAGAGAATATCTATATTTAACCAACTTGAGTTTTAAGTGCAATTAGAAATATATGCAAATGAAAGAGCTCCAAACAGATTTTTTGAATATAAAAATGCCACACTTAACCATCCTCTCATGTGAACTGTTCGACCGGAAGTGACTTTGTGAGCATCTCCAGCGGTGCATATTCATATTTTGCCAATCTTAGCTTTCAGGTGGAATAAGAAAGTAAAAGTGCTACAGACAGTATTATTTAGGGTAAGTTATTGGAAAGTTTTTGGCTAATATACTCCATATAAGCTTAATTATAAGGGAAAAAAGACTAGACCGGAAGTGGCTGTATTAGCATCTTCAAAGCGAGGCCGCACAGTGAAAAATCCGTAACCTTGGTATTTTCTCCTTGTTTTTTACATACCTAGGGCTAAACTTTCTGCTCATGTCGGAATTGTGTTATTTCAAAAGTGGGCACTCAAGTAAATCCGACTTAAATTTGGGTTATTTTCAGTTTCACTAAAAATGTCTTTAAGAGCATTAACTTAACAATTATTTCATAAACAACAGAAATATTTCTTTGATCCATATGTTTTGCTATAAAACCCTTAAGGATAGAGATAATAAAAAGTGAGTTTATATTTAGTTTAGAATATACCTCACATTGTAATCAAAGTATTGAAAAGTGCCCAAAATGGGTCATAAAAAAAGCATTGGGAGACCCCAAAAAGGGTAACATCTAGAACTCAGCCCAAATAAGAGCAATGGAGCTGAAACTTTGGCATATTGCATAAGCCTCCATAGTAACTAAGTGTACCAAATTTGAGCCAAATCGGCCGACCCCTATTTCCAAGTCTGCCCCGGTCTCTCAGGCAGAAGCTCTTAAACATCAATTCGGTTTTCGTCCTGGCCACTCTACTTCCCACGCTTTGATTAATTTTGTGAACAAAGTTGCTAACGCCGTTGACTGCCAAAAATATTTACCCGGAATATTTCTTGACTTATCAAAAGCCTTTCATACCCTAGATCACGCAATACTACTATCAAAATTGGAAGCATGTGGCATCACTGGGACAGCCCATCAATGGATAACTGACTATTTTCGTAATAGAATACAATATGTCCAAATTGACGATTCTAAATCCGATGCTTTAAGACAAATTATTTGTGGCGTACCGCAAGGCCCCCTCTTTTTTATTATTTATATCAATGATCTCCCAGCCTGCTCTAGTTCTAATGAACTCGAATTTATATTATTTGCTGATGAGACTAGTATATTTTTTGAACATAGTGACCTGGATGTACTTACCTCCCATCTTAACGACCAGCTCCAAAATGTTATCAAGTTATCAATCAACGTTAAGAAAACAAAACTAATGATTTTCAGACCAAGGGTAAAAACGTTACTTATCACAAGGCAGATTATTATAGAAAATAATTTACTTGAACAAGTAGATAATACTAAGTTCCTTGGAGTTTATATTGATCAGCACCTTACGTGGAAAACTCATGTTAATTTTATTGCGGCTAAGGTCCGTTTCAAACGTCGTGCTACTGCCGTGCCGAACTAAATTGATCGAATTGAATTCCACTTTAGCACGGCAGTAGCACGATTTTTGAAACCAAGTCGTGCTACTGCCGTGCTACACGGCAGTAGCTCGACTTGGTTTCAAACGTCGTGCTACTGCCGTGCCGAACTCAATTCATAAATTATAAATACATCAGAATATAGTTAAAAGTTTGCTAAACCGTTTCTTTATTTTTGTGTTTTGTTTTCGGCAACAGCCGTACTAATTGATTGAATTAAATTCAACGTCTGAAACCAAGTCGTGCTAGTGTCGTGCTGCAGTCGAGCTACAGTCGAGCCAACTTAGCACGGCAGTAGCACGACGTTTGAAACAGGCCTAAGATTTCTAAATCTGTCGGGTTACTTTATAAAGCTAAATACTATTTGTCCTCAAAATCTCTTCTTACTTACTGCAACTTAATTTGGGCCTCTACTTTTGTCACCAACCTGCAACGAATTTACCTACTACAGAAAAGAGCAGTCCGAGCGATCTCTAAGGCTGACTACAAGGCTTCAAGTAAACATCTTTTTGCAAATTTGAAAATTCTTGACGTTTTTAGTACCTACTCGCTCCAAGTAAGTTATTTCATGTACCATTTATCATAATGACGTTTTACCTATTGCTTTTAATCAAATCTTTCAAACTGGAAATCAGATTCATCAATATTCAACAAGATACGCTGACTTTTACCGACCTCATACCTGTAGAACAAATATCAAAAAATTTTCGATCCTGTTTCAAGGTCCTAGAATATGGAATTCATTACCGAGCAACATCAAAAACGCCCGACTTTTAATATATTCAAGCGTGTGATCAAACCATTTTTAAGGGTCAGACAAGATACAACTTAAATACCCTAACACCTTATATCTATATTTTTCTCTAAGCACACTAATATACTTAAAATACTCGTCTTTTTTTCTTTATTTTTAAATGCCGCCTAGTATTTAAATTGCCCGTAGGGGGAAATCCCTATTCCTCATAAGCTCGGCTTCTCGGAGATTTCCCCGCCACAGTCATTCCTTCCAAGTTGTATGCTCATTTTAAATTTAATATTAATTAATTATTTATTATCTTTTCTATTTTTCCTTGTAATTTATTCTGTGTGGGAAAATAATAAATAAAAATCAATAAATAAAAATAAAATAAAATAAAAAATGGCATAAAGTTACACAGTCAGCTGATGCACTTGCACATTTGATATCATTTATGAGCTGACTGATTTGAATATCACAAGATACACGCGTGAAACAAAAAGTGAGCATCCTTTGCATATCTAAACCTTCTGGAGTCGAAGTTAAACTGTCAAAAGCAGGGGGGACCGGCAACGGCCTTTGATCAGGCCGCTTTTCGGCTTTCCACGATCGCCCCAGTTAAGAAATCTGTCAGTCATCCGAGAACTGTAGCGAGCATGCGCGTAATGGGTGGGAATAACAACAACAAGTTCGTCTCCGCAGCGATTCGAAAGTGTGAAGTGAATTCGCTTTGGTCCTAATGGTCATTGCTTTCTTAGTTGTAACCAATATTTTTTCCGCGAGAATGTGGAGCTCACGTTTTTCTTTCTTCTGGTCTTGCGTTTGTCATTACATGCGGTGTACTATGCTAAGAACGAGATCAGTGAACATGTTCCTCGATGTCCGACTTTTCGACTGTGTTTCTGTTTAGAAGACCCACAAGACTAAAAGAAGGGCCAACCCTCCAATACGTATGAAGAAGAGTTTATATTTTCACGTGAAAGGCCCAAAATTAATTCTTTGCGATATTAAAAAAAAGTGCGGTGACTGTGGTCGAGTAGAAGAGTTGTCAGAGTTGTTTACGGTTTTATTACACCTTTAAGACGAGAAGAAATGATGATTGAGATTCTTAATTTTACATCCTTGATTGTGAACTTATCCTGGCAGAGTTGCGTTGGATGATTGAGTGGCATGGTCAAATCTCGTAGTTCATGTATTTCTTTATGAACTAGAAGCTAAATAAATTTTGCCAAAAGATCATTCTCTCTTGATTTTGCTCGTGTTGATATGTTTAAGTTTCGTTCTTCGTGTGATTTACTTTAAACTTTACCGTGGTTTCTAACAAATGAATCTTAGGCGAATGAATGGGTAATTATTTTTTGTGTTTGGAATTCTCTTTTGATGACAGCAGTTATTGCACTGCCTTCAGTTTGACTCCTCATTCAAGTGCGTTTTGCTGCCAACAAAGAGGGAAAAATTATAAATTCCAAAAACTACACTACCCCTTGGAACAAGATTATGGTTTAAAAAAGATTAGCTAAGTGCAGAAAATTAATGTTCAAGTTTGCATGTTTTGACAAGGACCACATCTGGCTAAATATGCTTCAAAGGAAATTTATAAAATCAGGAAAATGGTAACATTTCTATTTTTTCCTTTCCTTTGGCCACTGTGATCAGTTTTTCTCATACAGTTGCATGTAATTAATTTTTTACACCCTTGGACATCACTGCAACCTGCCAGGTTAGTTTGTGTCTGTATATAAATGTAGTTCATGAAATCAAACCCTCTCAACTTAAAAATTGCCTTGTACTTGGACATCAAAAACACCATAGGATGCCTTGGAAAAAAATGTAAAATCATATTATCAAGATAATATATTTAATTTTAGTCAACAATAACAGTTAGAAACTTGTGTTGAGGTAGGCAAAAACATTTTTCAGAGACCATAAACATTCGCTGACTTTGCTGATACAACAAGTGGTAAAAGGGTATTGAAATGTGAGATCATCTCCCTGGGCTTACACTGAAAAAGAGAGTATGGGTAGTAGGACACATTGTTTATTTCCCTACCCTTTTTAAGCCAAGAGACGTTATTTTATAATTCTGATTCATTTTATTTAGCATACAGAATTAAGTTAGCTTTTAAACGTAGAAACATGGAAAAAACTTGGGGAAAAAAATGGTGGTACCAAAAATGTAACTATAGACTGCTCTTCATCAACCTTCACAGCCCAAACAGACACCCGGCCCTGTTCAAAACTCTAAAGGGTGAAATGGTCACCACCCCAAATCAGCAGCACATACCCATCTGGCCCAAATAAGCCAAGGGTAGTATCGTAGAAAGAACTGCTGAGGGGATTGGGCTCAAGGGACAATAACTTCTTTTGATGGTTGATAAAAAACCAGTTTTACCTTGTTTGTTTTTGTTGTTAATCAAATTCATAACTTACACAAACAATTGAAGTTGTACATTTTTCAAGCTCCTTCTGATTCTCTTTATAAACTCTGCGAAACATTCAATTTTCTTTTTTCTTTTTCTTGTTATTCAGTCCCGTGAGGGATTTTCTCAATGCATACCCCTCTCTGATGTACTCACTCTTATTAGCAACTGGATTAGCCTCTTGTCCCCACACTAAACCGTTATAATCATTTCAAGTAAAATTCAGAACTACAGGGTAATTTTTATACTAAATACAGTATTGCTGTTGGAAATTTATTGATTATCACTCCAATGATATTCCAGTGAGGATTTTGAACGTTCAGTAAAACCCTCCCAGCCTTCTGATATTAAAAATAGCTTATACTGACAGACCCAGTATATGTGAAGCAAAGTGACTGGAAAACGTACCCTGGCTTTTACTAAATTGGCCCTGTATTCTGTCTTTTCGCCCATAAATATTTGTTGTGGCTCCCGGTTTACAAACAAACTTAGGAACAGCGAAGTAGAAAATTGGTTTAATGAACATTCCCATATGACTGTTGCAAGACTCATATTAATATAGTGAGCTCGTAGCATATGTTTAGGATAAGGAAGACAGTTGTTAATACCACTGTAGGTAAACAAATATAAGAGATGGAGTAGGCTGGTTGCTCGAAAATTCACGAAGCTTGTAAATAACTGAACTTGACGAGATGCCGAATAACGATAAGTGAAGTCACTCATGAACTGTTCATACATCATGCCCCCTGATATCCAAAAATTCCATTAAAAAATGTTCTTGAAAACCTTTCCTAAATGTTTGGACGTGGGAAAACTTAAAACCGAGCAAAAAATCATGGTCCTTCCATGTCTGCATTCTCCGCCCATCTTCTTCGCCATATTTGTTTTGAAGGAAAATGGTGCTCAGTCTCACTCGGCCAAATTTCGTAACTGGGGCGGTGATGTAAACTCGGTTCCAGACCTCGCTGCCAGCCCCCCCCCCCCCCCCCCCCCCGCCTAGTCAAAATGGTCATTACCTACCTTTAGGCATATTACTGAGAGTACTCACGACAATTGTTTGGTACCATGGAGAATTCACCGACAGAATTTTCTATTGAAGCCCAGCGTGGACAAAAACCTCTGAATTCGAACAATCAGTAGAAGTGAGAACTTGCGCGAAGTCTAAATCCGGCATTGTCGAAGGTTTCCCTAGCATGAACATTTCCCCAGATCGAGGCCCTTCATACACTGTTTTAACGTTTTTCCTCGTCTCACGTCTTGTTAGCGGTTATTACCCTGTTCTTACAGACGCTTACATTCTACCACGTTAATAATGTTAAAATACATACATCTCAACAACAGTTGAAGGATAGGATCACATTTTTAAATATGGGCCTTTGGACCTTTCGTGTGGATCCAAATTCATATTGATATCGATTTTACTAAATTGGGCGCCACCGCGTTTATCATTTCGTTTTTGCGACTCCGGTGCGGCGCTCATTTAATACACCAATACACTCATTTAATACACCAATCCTACCGCGGACAATGTTGTTGAGCCACTCAGAGAGGATTTTATTGCTTTTATGTCTGCATACCGAGATGCTATGACAAAGAATATAAAGACTCAAATACTTCACAAATCTTATGAAAAAAAAAAACAAAAAAACAAAAAACGAGCGAGACTGCATGCGAGGAAACGAAGATCTGGTACAAATTTCCCTAAATTAGTCAAATATAAATCCCCTAGTCGTTCAAAGCTTAACAACTTAACAGGCTAACGGTTTTATTTAGTGGTGGTATAAACATGTTACAACCGAACACTGTCAGGCTACTCAGTCACTTCGCTCACTGTCCATCACGGAATTGATAGCGTACAGCATTACCAGCATAGCACTAGCACTGTACATAGACAATCAGATTTGTGATCGAAGGCCGGTAGATCTATACATCTAAAAATTTATACTAATATCAAATTCCTAAAGGTATCCGGACACTAACTTAATTCAATGTACATTTCACAGCTGATTTCATTTTTTCAAGTACAAATAACAGTTTATTTTATGATAAGAATTTATAAGTGCGAGACTTATTGTGGCGTAGACGTGATTAGCGGGTTGTTGATTTTACTTCTTTGAACTCCAATACATATTTTCTTAATTTTTCTTCAAGGACTACCGTGTACCATCGTCCCATATGTATAGTGTAACGGTGAATGTCTGAAGACGTTCAGACTGTGGGGGCGACCCTCTGATAGATGCGAGTAAGAAAAGGGCGAGAGGGTGGGTTAGGGAGTAATGCGTATTTTTCCCGACGCACTCTTCTCCCAAGAAGGCCAACTATTGGGAGTCGAACAAAGGACGGCCGGCCGAGACTATTAATACGAAGGTCAGTGGAAAAGTAAACCTAATCTTCTATAAGCTTAACCTATTGCCGATTTTTCTTGTTGATAAAGTAAAAAAAAAAAAAAAACAGAAAAATTGTCGTTTGTAAGATCATAAAGAATTTTTTTACTAGCACAGCGGCCGAATTCAGCATCAATATGCAAATTTAAGTCGAATCCTTCAATTCTTAATCGCGTTGTGCCACAAGTTTTATTTCATAACTTGACAAAATAGCTATTAATCTTTTACTAAAACATGTTTTTAGGTCTAGTTTAGGTGCCACTTTTGAGAATTTTCTGATGTTTTTGAGGCATTTATTCGTACATTTTGCTTTCTTAATTGGGTTAGTGAAATAAAGACGACCAGTTTTTTCTGATTAGAGAAAGATAATGCCTAAATGGTATTGGAACAGTAAGAAGAAGAAGTAATATGCTTCTAAATGAGTGCGAACAGTCTAGGATTTGATGACCCGAAGTACTTTTAAACGATCGTTAAAAAACCTGTAAAACGGCATCTAAAATTTGCATATTTTAGCCACTAACGGTCGTCCAGCAATGAAATGCTGGGAATGGCAGTAAAATAAACAATTTCTTCATTCTAACTGCAATCTCGTTATTAGGATGGATAGTAGTGTTGATGATAAAAATATAAGCCAAAAGTTTTTTCGAGTCCGAAATCGAGTGGAACGCTTTTAGGGAGACTGCCTCTTAAATATCACACGAGTATCGTTACCTGTTGGTGAAGGTGAAGGTGAAGGTGAGGCCAATACCTTCAACTGGATTGAAGATGACTGGGGACAGAAACTGTCTTTGTTGCAGGTCCAATGACATCTATACCACCCCTCATCAGTTTTAGTTACATTAATGATGGTGATAATGAAATCTGTTTTGCATTTGGTGTTGGTTCGTCTTTCTTGAATTTCATACTTCTCACCAGCTCTTAACGGCTCTGGGCCGCGTTTGCTAAAAAACCATAGTAAAGCTTGATGATCACATTGAGGATAAACTTCAACCAGGCATGTCAAGTTGACGTTGGCGGAGGCTCTCGCCCAAACTTCGGGAGAAGAGACGTTCGGTCGTCCAGGGATGGAACCTGTATTAGATAATACGACAATTATTATAAACAAATACTATTTTAAAACTTTGCAGCGTCATAGAGTAAATTCCCACTCTTACTGTTCCATTCAGAGTCCTGAGTATATGTTACAATAAATGGGGCATCACGACAGTCATGCTTCCTTACGATTTAATTGTAGCTATCTGTCTGCTTTTCTCCTTTACGCCTTCTCTCCCATTCTTTTCAATAACAGGACGCCATTAAAGACGCTTTGACAAGTGGATGAAATCAATCCTTTTGCAATCCTAAATTAGGGTGCTTTACATAGTTTTTGCAAAGGTTATCAAATGTGCGTTGAAAAGGTACGAAAAAAAAACAGACATTTCGAGGGTGCACCCTCTTTCTTAGTGGTTTAAACCAGTGAGCAAGAGGGAGCACCCTCAAAACGTCTGGTTTTTCGTACCTTTTCAACGCACATTATAATAAACTTTTCACAAACAATCGATCATTTGCGTCTCACATATATCTTCCAATGTTTTAATTTGTAGTGTATTCTTTTATTGTGTCTGTTAAACAGGTTTAGGACGCAAGGGTGAGTAGGATAGGGCCCCCCAAATGCATGCCTTTTTTGCGGAGGAATTTTATTAACTTGCGGAGGAATATACTTACACCGGTGACATCTTAGCGTTTTGTCTTTATCTCATGAATAAAATGCGCAGGAATCTCATTATCTTCCATCTTTGGCATTCTTAATACAATAGAAACAATAGACTCACTTAGACTAGACTGTTTTTAACCTGTTTGTCATGCTCATGGATGATGTCATTGTTTATTTAAAATTATGTGCGTCATATCCTTATCTGGTTATGATGTCTTTGCTTATTTGTATGGGTTACTCTTCTCCACCTTCATCTCCTCCCCAATTTAGTTACTTGACTCATTCTCAAATTTTTAATTTTCCTCCCTCCACCAACACTACATTTCTATTTCTCTACCGTAAGATATGCTGTAAACGTGGGATCGATGACACTATCACGATTAGATTGGGTTTCCGAGGAAAACAATCGAAACTTCAAACGTAAGGAAAATGATGTTTCACAAGACATTTCTCGGGCCAAAAGGGCAGAAGGGGCCAATGAGGCATATAGGGCAGAATTTGAGTGTTGTTTTTCTCAGACACACGCGTAGAGGTCGCGCGTGAAGTTCACGGAGAAAGCACGTGCTTTATGTGCTTGGAGATTATCAGTGCGTTGTTAACGCACATGAACAGGCAAGGGCCAATTCGAGGAAACACAACACGATCACGATGTCTCAGCAAATGTTTTACTATTTGCGAAACAAAAAAGGTAAATTCCTACAAAGAGTGAAAAAATAAAGTTGCAATACAGACAAACTACCTAAAAGCCAATGCAAAACGAAAATAAAGAAAACGATAAAATCGAGGCTGCTTAACAACTGCTGAGGGTCGGTGGTTAGGGAAACCGAGAAAAAAAACTACTGCCACGAACACTGTTACACAGAAAGACACATAAAACTCTGGGTAAAAAAAGGGCGAGATAACAAACTAGATAAATAAATTTACATACAGTACGCAACAAAGGAGCGTAATTAACAAAATACCGGAGAGCGAAAAGAAAAAGAATACACGATAACAAGTAAGTGTAAGAAAACGAAAACAAAAGGAAAAATTTGCCCCAACATTACCAATTTATTATACATTCTATCAAGGTGTAACGCAACAAGCATGCATAGCCCCATCATGACTATTAAGAGACCCCATGAAAACAATGACTTCATCAGTGTTAATATATTCCTCCGCAAGTTAATGAGATTCCGCCGCAAAAAAAGGGGTTAATTCAGTGCGCCCTGTACTACTTGTTAAGGGTAGCTCAATGGTAAGAGTTTTTGCCTCCCCTACCGAAGTGGCCTTTGTCGATTTCTGGAGGTTGCACAATATGTGAGTTTATTTTGCTGTTGTATCGCCCTTGCTTTAAAAAGTGTTTCTCTGGTTACTTTCTCTCCTTTAAAACCAACCTATGCAACTCCCAATTTGATCCAGAATGGCACTGGAACCAAGGACCACTTTGTGGACGAGCTACCACCAAATGTTTTTATTCATTTAATTATCTCTTGTTGCCCAAAGAATAGGCTTTTCTTTCTTCAACAGCTATCCAGATCTTGTTCGCCATACTTGTGTACCAGGTAGTCACATGTTTTCGAGTGCAATTTGGAATAAATCAGCACCAATAAATTTTTCAGACTGCTCTCAGCATGAGCGTGATGAAATTCGTGCATGTATATGTACATTATTAGAAAGGAACCATCCACTTTATGTTTAAGGTGGCTCGATACAGTTTTTCAAGGCCAATACCTCCCAAGTTTGAGCATAAACTACGTCGCCATAAACAAAGTTTTGGAAAAATTGCCACCACGGTTGTATTAACAACAACTCCAATGTCATTGCAACCCTGATCATAAAAGATTTTCATCTTTATCTAATACAACTGTGGTGGCAATTTTTCCAAAACTTTGTTTATGGCGACGTAGTTTATGCTCAAACTTGGGAGGTATTGGCCTTGAAAAACTGTATCGAGCCACCTTAAATATGTTAATTTCTCATTTGAGCAAAATTTCTCTTTTTCGTTGGAAATATGTGTGGATGAGGAAGTTGGCAAGAAACTGAGTTAACCGAGGCTGCCGTGACTACAAAAGTGACAATTTCTCCTTAAAAGGAACACTAGCTGTTATTGAAACTGCCTCAAGTCTTAGAAATAAAGTTTTAAAGGAAAGGAGGCTCATGATTTACGGGGCAAAAATACGTCGTCCAGGACAAGGTTAAAATGTAATTTCCGACGAAAAATTAATTTTTTTTGCTTGATCCCTTCCTCGGGCTTCGTGTCACTGCATTCGTAGGGGAATAGTTTCCACACATTTTTTGTCCGCTTTTTAAGGGCAGTTTTGTTAAGTGGTTTTTCGTATCTGGTCGGACAATCGCTCTCACCTAGAACACGTAATAGTATTTGGCAAGTTTATCATTGATGTAGCTAGGATACATCTGCCTCAGGTGACCGACTGGTTTATCCTTTATAAACATTTCACTCTGGATGTCTCGTGTTAGTGGAGGTCAGAAGCTGGCTTTTAAAACATGAAGCACCCAATATTTTAATTCGTTCTGGGTGGGACGTCTGTTCATTGCAACAGGACCCCCCAACGTTATGCTTCTGGTACACATTTATGAACCTGGATGTAGTTGTTCGAGGGCCGATTAGCGTCAACGGCTGATATTTCTTCTGTTTAAAAGCACTTTCAGAGATAATGTTTCTCCAGTTTTTAGAGTATCCATTCATCAAATTGTGAAAAAAAAAGAATCAAACGGACTTTGCTTTCTAAGCTTTAACATCTGAAATAAAATTTTGCTCTAACCCGGTGGTTTTGAACAACCTGTCTCTGATTGAAAAGTGGTACAGCAATTTAGCTGGTTTTACTCACCCCGGTGTATTGGTTGCTTTATTTAAAGTAATCAGATCACTTACAAAGATAACGCATTTCAATTATTTCAGTGTTTTCACTCGACCATCCAGTCAGGTTGTTTTTTCCTGTGCATTTATAAGCCCCTGCGTGTTTTTCTTGGATATTAGGATTTCGAAGAACAGAAGATAAGGTGTCCTCTCCAAACAGCTGCTCGTAGAGATAAAAGCTTTCAGATCCGTTGATGATTAGTTTACTATCTGGATTGTACCAAGCAACTCGAGGGCGAGGCAGTCCCTTAAAGATACACTGAAGTTCCACTGGCGTCGTATCAGCATAGTAATCCACTGGAGAATTTGTCTTAAATATTCTCTGAACTGGAACTGAAAAGCAATTTTTCGTCTTAATTTCCAAGCTGATAAGTCATCCACTCAGTTAGTTTTAAGATAGAGTGATCTCTCTTTTCCAAGTGACACTTTCCTAAAACAAACTCGTTAATGCTTTACTGCAGTTCATATGTTGGTTTTAAACTAACGTACAAGGTGATTCAGCCGGACGAAACTTCAACCGCTTTATGATATTACTCTAACCGTAAGGGCTGCCGTTACCATGCAATTAAATCTCCGTCAGCCACCTATGAGGTCTTCAGGGATCATTAAAAATACAATATGTAAAAAGAAGACAAAAAATTATCCATCATGGTGTTTTTATATAAACCATGAATAACAAAAGAGGAAAAAGGAGAAAATGCTCACTAGCGTATTTTATAGAAAAACATCCACGTGACTGATTTACATCCGTCGAAAAATTTTGTAGTAAGTACAGACCTATACTGGCCCGGAGGTTTCTTTCAAGGCCCTGCCAGGTCAAATCTTGCACATTTCCACCAGTCTTAATCGAGCATTTTAGAGTCACTTTAGAGTCTTTCAGCGTTACTGTTATCGTCTGAAAGGGGGGTTGACAAGTCTGCGCGGCTATTTCACAGTTCATGCCTAAATGACTGCGTCCCAGTATAAACGGCCGTGTCTTTCATTAGTTTAACAGACTAACCCTAACCTATGTACGCGCTCAACTTTTTTGCTATAAAGCAACAATTTGACCATAATTGAGGGATCCGTTTTGTTGTAATTGTAATATTTATTTAACTTAAATCCGCTGGTCGTGACTTTAAATCTTATGTTAAAGGAGAAGGAGAAACGACCAAATAATAAGAGGGATGAAGGAAAAACCTTCAATATAGGGGAGAGGGAAGACGCAATCTGGACAGAGAGAAGGGCAAAAATCATCATATGGTACACGACTCGCAATGGTATAAAACTTCACTTTGAATTTCGATTGGATTGTTGATATACTTTTCAAATGTTTTCTCAGAAGAGTTTGTTCTTAGTAACTGAGGAACATTGCCCTATGTAAATTCTTTCTTCTATCCGGGAGGGTGGTATGAAGAGAAATGCACGTATGGTAAAGTGTTTGTTGGTTTGGTTTGAAGTGAGTACGCGCATTTAGGATTAATTCTTTTTTCTATTTTCCTCCTCTCCTAGGATATTCGTTTCTAGAAAAACCTATATCTGTCTCAGCTATTTCAGCAATAAATTTTATATGCGGTTAATTACTAGTTCAATGAATAAGGGGCTGTTCAAACTTAGTACCGAGAACTAGACTGTGCTGAGCTACTGGCCCAAAATGGCATTGTTCACACCTTGGGTACCCTATATCACTGTGTACATATTTGCTCAGTTTCGCCCTGTCAGAAGTCATTGGAAAAGGAGTGTAGCAGGGGATACAAAACAGTATGATTGTCTCGGAGCGAAAGAAAAGATGTGGACCCGGTGCCCATTAGTTCCCGAGAACTAGGTCACGACCTCGTACGCCGTGGGCACTGGCACCCTGCCCGAATTCTTAGCGTGGGTATATGAACAAAGACTGTAATCACGTTACTACCCCGAGAGTACCGTGCTCAGGCACAGTGCCCGAACGCCAACTCTGAACGCCGCCTAATTCTACCATCTTTATTCGACAATACGTTTTAAGTAGTATTCAACATGAATGCGGTATATGTAGAAAAGGGAATCACTCTCAAACAGAATCAGTTTGAGGAGCTAAAACGTAGGAGAAATTGTTAGAAAGATTCAAACCCATCGAGCACTCTTTGGACATTTATTCTTAGACATACGCTGTGTCACAGTTTACAAGGACGAGCGCGAGAAAGGAACAGAACAGTACTAATATATCAAAAACCACATGTCAAAAATTAGCCAATGAGAAACGTTCATTGAACAGCATAAATTATCATAATTCTAACAGAAATGTTGTAAGTGGGCTGGTTGAGAAGACTGATGCCCGATGCGACCGAGGCAACAATGGTGATAGTGAAGGTAATGATAAACTTAAGAAAAGTTACTTAGTGGTTGTAATGTACCTGTAAAGACATTTGGATGCAGGCAAGTTAAAGGACCTTCCAGGTACCATTATTTCTTTTAAAACCAGGGACAATTAAAAGCCGAAAGGCCTGCATAGAAATTGCTATGTGTAGACATCCCACATATGTCACCTGCTTATGACTGGGAATCTAATGAGAACCAGGAACTTGCCATTGAAACGTTGCGTTCAGTATCGCTTAGTGGCTAGTCCGTAAGTGCAGTCGACACTCGACACTCCGCCACCAAGAATGTCTTCAAAACAGTGCCAATAGAGAGGAGAAGTGGTTACGTTACGCTGCCATGGTAGCAACATTTCTGGATCTCAACAAACGGTCCCGGTCCTGCTAATGTAACAGAAAAAAAAACGAAAAAATTGACATGTATGAATTTCCGGTGCATGATTGCGCTCAGGAACAAAATGGTAGCCCATACTTCTCCTCTATCGTTCGACAATACAAATGACCGTCTTTCTCAAGAAAGATTGTTGAGATCCAGAAATTTTGCTGCCATGGTAACTTGACGTCACGTTTTCCTCTAATTCTTGGCTGAGTTTCATGATGTGAACGAGGTTTTTCGCAGACCGTCAAGCAGTGGGCATGCGAGACAATCCGTCTTTGTCTACTCTTGCCTGGCAGATCAGTCTTTAAATTTGGCTGTTTCGTCTCTCCTGATCATTTGAAATAATGCAACCATTTTTGCGTACACCATGCAAATGTATACTCTTTTGCCCAATAACTGTTACTAATCGGACGATTGACGTAATTCTTCTAGAACTAACCCATTTTCTGTTTGTCAGCATCATTTCGTTTTGTTTTGTGCTGTATTGTAAATGAACGCTAATAAGCTATTCACATTCTGACCAGACCATCTTACAATTTCATGTTCCAACTCGACATAGTCCGCTAGATCGTTCATTATGTGGCTAAACTGTTTGGCCCGTTTATTTAAACGGAGTTTAGCCAGTCAAGCGCGTTCTAAGACATTTTCAGTTTGCCCAAGGCTTCTATCTAAATACCATGCAATTTCTTGAAAGTATACAGACTAGACAAAAAGAGCATTTATCATTCGAAGCAAATTTTTCTTCCTTTTCGTTGGCCGAGAGCCACCACGTGACCTGAAAATAACTGGATACAAATAATGGTCTGCTCGTGCGCAATGCCTTCCAACTGTTTTTGGCTGCAAATAATATTCTGCACATGCCTAAAGGAAACCGTGCTTCTCTCCTTCTTGCGATCGCTCTTGCGTGAAAATGGCAGATCGCTTCGCTTCCGCGAGGATATTCATTAAAAAACAAACTCGGTGATCGAATGATAAAACAATTATTGAACTCGGTTATCGCAAAATATCGTGATTTGTCAGTGTCTCGCAGATCAATTATTTGCTTCAGCCTTCAGCTTCGGCAAATAATTTATCTGCTCGCCACAGACAAATCACGATATTTTGCTCAACCTTTTCCAATAATTGTTAATTATTTTCTTAAAGTATTCCACTTAAGAAGTGGATAGATAGACTTCGGTGCAAGATAGACTTAGTTTAAATAACCGACCCTTTATGTTTAATTATAGCTAAACCGTTGATAGGGGTTAACTCTAGGGGGGGAACGTTTTTTGACAAGGCTTAAAAATAGACATTTTTGAACATATTTTTTTCTTCCTAGCACTCCGATTTAGATCACCCTTTGTAAACCATTTCATGCTTAAAAATCCGCAGTTGTCGAGCAGATTAACGATTTTTGGTTTACAAAAACAGGCATTGTGTAGTTGGCGGTTAACTTATGCAAATTACTACCCGTGTTATAACTTGGCAGGAAAATCTAATTCGACGTTTTCCAGCAAAATAAATCGCTTCGATGGGATTATTAATAGATAACTGACACAGTACATACGTAAAAAAAGCAATCAATGCGATAAACATTTCAGAGCCAAAGTCAAATCTCTCACAAGTCACGGTTAGATCTCATCCATGCATGTCAAACTCTTTCGTTCATCTTCCCATCTTCAATGCACACCTCTAAGTTTCCTTTCACTTTGACAACCTACTAATTTACTGCAGCTGCTTATAGGAAGACGTAATTTTCTTCACCGCTGAAGAAAATGTAAAAAAATGGTGTTCTGTTGGATTGTCTAGCAATTTTCCAGCAGTCTGTTTAAGGTAACGCATCTTAGTCACGCAATGTGTCACGTCCTAAACGCTACTCTTGACACCATTATTTTACAATACAGTACTTCTTTCCTCTACTGTAGGAATATTAAAATTCATAAACGTTTTATTAAGTATAATGTCACAAAAACAGTGAACCCCATCTTATTTAGACTTAGACTTCTGAAAGTGCTATTTGACCCGTATGAATTGGTCATATTGTTGATCAAAAATCAAAGCCGACTTGAATCCCCAGGGGTACTCCCTAAAATGGCCTTTAGGGAGAGGGCTCCACCCGAAAGGGATACCATTTTCAGGCTTTAAGTATATGAGAGGGTTGGGATTTCACTTGTTGAAGTATATGAAAGGGTGGGGAAAACTGTCATTTCGGTTGGTAAAAGCCCAAAAAGGGCTTACAGATGTACTACATGGTTGTGAAAAGAGCTGAGTAAACGGTCTGGTTTTTGTGATTTATTCATATTTTAAAGACAGTGCAGGTACAGCAGTTAAGAGGGATGCAAAGTTCTAAACTAAGTATGTGAAAGGGGTACAATTGCCAAGAAAAGGTATACGAAGGGGTACCTTTTCTGTCAAAAATGGTATATAAAAGGGTATGGGGCTGGACCTCGGGGCGGAGCCTCCCCCTATAAAACTTTGTCGAGAAGCCCGGGAACTTCAATCTTTGCTGCATTCCTAAAGACGCCTTGCTCCTATACAGAACAAAGTGAAATTATGTTAACAAAATTTCCACCGCAATTTTTTTTGCCTTGGATGGTAAATTCCCGGGGGTGGGGACTCTTGAGCTGTTAAATCCCCCGGGGTGGAGACGAAAAAAGAGGACAAATGCCCCGTCCTCCGTCAACGCTGCAACATTTTTCATTGATCGCACATTCGAATAGTGCCGTTTTAAGCATTTTAATGTGCGATTTTTTGTTTCAATTAACGTCTTCCTTTGTAACAGCGCTATGATTCTAATTAGGACTTCACGCCGCAACGACATGCACTACAATGGAGGACAAAAGAACTTGGGACTGTGTAAAAAAGCCCTTCAAAGGAATAGTTCCGTAGGAATCTGCTCCTAAGGACAATTTTTTGTTCAGCTTTGGGTTCATTCCGTCATCCCCCCCCCCCCCCCCCCACTTTCCCTAGCAATGTTGTGGCCAAAAAAAACCACTCATTTTCACCCATTTTGCTGCAAGTTCAACTTTGTTTGGGTTGGGAGAGGAGGGGTCGCTAGTTTTAGTTTTTCTGCTTTCTTTCCCAGTAAAATCTTCCGCCCTCTGCGTCAAATAATCCCACAAAGTTACAAGAAAAAAATGTAAATATGTGCGACTAAATAAGCGACCCCCACTTAGTCCCCACCTCGCATGAAACGACACACGAAAGAGCCTCCAAAAATTTGACTCAGACTTCAGTTTCGCTAATTCCGGTGGTAATTCAATTTCGCCTTGTTGACTTGCTCTCTTTAGCAGCAAGACCTTAATACAAATTCAGGAAGACAATTAAGTCGGCTTGGAAACTTTTTGATCAGCCAGCTGTCCAACAGAACAGATCATGGGCATTTTGTCTCTACATCTACATAGGATTGAATACACTGTTTTTCTGATTTTATGCTTAATGAAACTTACACAAATTCACAGAGATTCTAATATTTATGTAAAGGAAAGAAGAACTATAAAATCAATGCTGCGCTTGTGACGTGACACATTGCGTGACTAAGAGACAGTGTGTTGGACATGTAAGAGAATCCAACAAATCGTGTGTCATTTTCATGCACGGTAGGGAAAAATATGTTTCTACTCATCATAAGCAGCTGCAGTAATTTGGCAGGGTTTCAGTGTGAAAGGAAACTTTGTAGATACGCACTGAAGATGAGGGAAGAGATTTGAATGCGTTGACATGCATTACTACATGGTGAATGAGACCTAAAGGAACCGTGACTTTTGTGTGATTTGACTTTGGCTCTGAAATGTTTCTCGCATTGATTGCTTTGTTAATGGTATGTAATGTGTCAGTTATCTATTAATAATCCCATCGAAGCGATTATTTTGCTGGAAAACGTCCAATCAGATTTTCCTGCCAAGTTATAACGCGGGTAGTAAGTTGCATAAATTAACCGCCAACCACGCGATGCCAGTCTTTGTAAACCAAAAATCGTTAATCTGCTCGACAACCGACTGTAAAACGTAAAGGAATGTGAGATATAGGAACCATCCAACGTTCTTGCTTAACATCGCCCCAATTACATTTTTAAAAGAATGGTAGCGGTGAACAAAAGTTGTGAAAATTTACTATTTTGTCTCAGGTATACATTTTTATTTGATTAGCATGCAAAAATGTATTTTAAGCATGAAATGGTTCACAAAGGGGGAAATATTTACATCCTGTTTCAATTTTGATCTAAATCGGAGTGCTAGTAAGAAAAAAATGTGTTCAAAAATGTCTATTTTTTAGCCTTGTCAAAAAACGTTTTCCCCTCTTGTAAATGACAATGAACAAGGGCCGTAAGGGGGGGCCTAGAGAAAAATTGATCACATTTTTATTGAGAGGAAGGATGATATTTTGTTATCATGTAAACAGATTTTTAACTGTTAGTCTGCTTTCTGAAATATTTACCTAACAAAACTCCAATTTTCAAAGAGAAAATTGTTCCAAAAAATGCATTTTTGAGCCCAAACTCCCCCCCCCCCCCCCCCCCGGCTCCCTGATGCCCAGTGCAGGTTTTTGTTAGTATAGAAGTCACACAAATGCCACAGTGAGTAGTTTTATGTGAAGGACTAACTACACACAGAGTATAAGGGAAGGTTTTGTTTGACCATTTCCGATTTTGTTCAATCCTTAGCGACATTCGTTCTTAGAGGGTCTCAATGGGGTTAACCGATAGGCGTAAAACGGCCAAAAATTTATTCGATAGCCGTAAAAATTGAAAAATTTTAACCGTTAGCTGTAAATAGGGTAAAAAAATTGTTCCCTAGATTTGCTACTTTTAAGGAAGGTACGAAACTGACTTATGACACTTATGGTTGCGTTTTTTATTTCCCGGCTACTTTGACTCCGTACGCACGTTAGGCCAAGCGCCTTTTAGGTGTTGACTAAGACCTAGGCTCCACTTCCGCCGCTCTCTCGGGGAACTATTTTTTTCCATAGCCAAAGTGTGGCTTCTTGCTGGGAATTCATATTTGCAATTTTCAGGAGGTCGTGCCCTCGAAACACTAGTGAAACAACACGCAGAGACTGTTGTAAAACACTTTGCCGATAAACAACATTTCCCTGTTTTTCTCTGACACTACGGTAGACATTACCATGCCTAGTCCCTGTATGGCGTCTTCCCACGACATCTCGATCAAGGCATTTCGGTGGCGAACTCGCTCGGACCACGTGACCCGAAACGCATTAGCCGCCCGAAATACTGAGGCCTATGGACAAGGCAACGCCTGACAGTCGTACCGTACAGTCCCTCGCTATCATTAAAGACACTGGACACGGGAATTTTGTATTGGCCGTTTTCACACTAGAGCTAGAAATGGATTATCCATCTGAGACTAGCCTGTGCACAGTCGCCCCCTTCCCGACAAACACCTCTTCTCCGATTTTTTCTAAGGGGAGTGGGTGGCCGTACACAGGCTATCTGGAACGGATAAACCATCTTCAAACTGGTCGTCGAAATTGACGGATAAATTCAGGCGGATTCTTCATTCAAAATTCAAACTATTCCATTTTCAAATTAAGATGTATCATCTATCTTACGCGATTCATCAAACGGATAACCCGTCTCACACAAATAATCCGTCTCTAGCGTGAAAACGGCCATTTCTGTTGTAATGAATGTCGCGCCCCGGTCTTCAGTTGGGCGTTCGCGTGTGTGCTTTGCTTTTTCACAAAGATTATTTTTAAATTGACGATTGACATTTCTATGTGTAAAATAATATTAGAAGTGGAATACCTTATAAAAAGTATAATCTATCAAATGTTAAAAGTTTTCAAAAGAATAGCTTACTTCATCCCGAGATGATCCTAAGACCTTTATTTTGCTTTACAGATACAAAAAATACGGGATAATTAATATTTACTTTTTGAAACAGAAGAAGTTAATTTTAACTTTTTTGTTAACCGTAACTGGAAAAAATTAACTGATAGCCGTAAAAGAGCCAAAATTTTAGCCGATAACCGTAAGACACCACCCCATTGAGACCCTCTTCTCAAACCCTCAGTCATTGCTATAGGTCTCTGATTGCCGTTATAACGTTTTCATAGTTTATCCAAAGAAAAATTCTAGATTCCCTTCAATTGTGTAGTCCCAAAAAATATTACCCTCCCCCCCCCAACAGAGGGCAATTTTGCTGTAGACCCCCAAACCCCTGGAATTTCCATTCTAGGGGATGTTTGTCATACCCCCCACACTTCCCCTGGAATTCCTACTCAGTTAAAAGTGTTGTTGCACCATGATTATCCGAAAGATAATTGTTTATGCGATAAAACAGAAAAAAAAACGTTTTATTCATGTTAACCCTCGGAAGTACATGCAAATTAATACCCCCACGGTGGAGCAAGGGGGGTGGATGGACCCCCCCTAGAGTTTTTGATATGTTGCAGTATTTCGAAACGATTTTACCTTCAGAGGAAAGCCTTTGATCTTCTCTACAAGATGAGGTATATTTTATGGGTGGTGACACTGCTGGGGGGCCTGTGACGTCATCAACAATGGTCGCCATCTTGGGCGACGTCTTGGATTTTACCAAGAATTAGAAGTCAGGATAAAACCGCAAGAAATGGCGATTTTTTGTGCTTGAGATAAAAAATAACACGTAAATAAGCACTTCGCATGATTTTAGCCACAAGATTTGCTTTTATTGTTGAAAAAAATTGAAAAAACATGTACTTTCACTCAAAAATGGCTTGACCACCTCCTACTTATGACGTCATACCTCGTAACCATAGAAACTGACCATCACTGAACTTGACTCAAAATGCCGGCGAGGGATGAACGAACAGGTGCTGATGTTTTATCCACTAGGAGAAAACTCAGAAAAACCTTAGGGATCCACCCCCCCCCCCTGTACTTCCGAGGGTTAATATAAGTGTCCAATAATCTCAATTTTACCTTGTAGAGGTGTTTCTTAGTTAATATTTAAAGGCTAGTCACTGAGAACAAGGAGACCATGACAATTGCATTACGTAAAATATTGGAGTTGTTCTCGATTTGCAAATCTTCGCTCTACTCTAGATCTATAACAAACATTTCGAAAGTCTCCAGAAAGCGAAGATCGTTAATTGTCCACCCATTTGTTACCTCAAAGCTTGATAACTGTAACTCTTTGCTTTATGGTCTCCCAAAGAACTTATAACAGCGTCTGCAATATGTTTTGAACTCTGCAGCTAGGCTTGTCACCATGTCAATAAAAACAGATCACGTTGCGCCACTGCTTTTTCAGTTACATTGGCTGCCTGTTAATCAGCGTATTGAATTTTATGAAAATTTGGTAATCACGTAACCGTACACCGCCCGTCCGTCCGCACCACAGGCGAACCAATGTTCAATCTCACACTTTCTAGCTAGTTTGGGAGCACAGGAAAACTGATAATGCCCACATATTGCACATCAGTGTTGCAATCAATTGACAGCTGTCAAAACAGGGAATCCGCTGACCAGTATCACCTGACCGTATCGCGGACTCAGGTGTCGACCCATCTAGGTTGAGAATTTTTTGAAGTTCTCCGCTGACAAGTTACTAGTTTTCGAATGATCGCAGGTTCAAGTTTTATTTTATTTTTAAAATTTATATGAAATATGTTGTGTTTATGTGCCGCGCAATTAAAATTTTGATTTCAAACTGACCTCGGACGCGAAAATTTTACAGACAGGGAAGACACTGTTGCTTTTGACTTTTCTCACCATGGTCGCACGTTGGTCACGCTCTACGTCCAATTTTTTTGCTCTGATTGGTCAAAATTTGACAGGTGAGTTCATGCAGGAAATTTATGCAGCGTCTTGAAACTTGTTTACTTTGACAGCTGAAGCTGACAGAGTTTTGTGTCAACTTGCGATGTTCTTAACTGTCTTTTTCCACTGGATGTACAAAAAAGTCTTCTCTTATTCATGGCTAGTTTGTTTATTGCGTTTTTGGTTGAGAAATACGTCGCTTGTCAAAGTCGGAAATCCGATTTTGGATGGCACCATTTGTGAAATACTGCATTCTGTCCGAGGTCTGATATGATAAAAACAGCGCCTCATAGTACTGTTTCACCTCCTCATAAATGATCTCCTAGAGCCTTACTCTCCGTTGCGTAGTTTGCGGTCTGCTTCGAAACTGTTTCTTAATTCGCCCTCATTTAATCTTACAACGTACGGATTTAAATCCTTTTCAGTTTGCCCCACCCAGACTTTGGAATTCGCTGCCTTTTTACATAACATCAAGCTCTTCTGCTGAAATCTTTAAGAAAAGACTCCGATTTGAACGAAAGGCATTTGACTCTCCTGTTCCTGATCTACTTGGAGCAACTTCAGAATACTGTCAGATGGAAGACAGAACAATAGTCCTAACCAAATTCCGCTGTAAAAATTATTTCAGTCTGTTCATCGAGAAACTTGTTTCAGAACCCTCCGCAGTAAGGGCTTGGAAAAAGAGCTTTCCAGAACTTCCTGATTGGGGTGGTTGTTTTGCGAATATGTCTGTCTGGATTTGTTAAAACGTTGCTAAAGAACTTTCAAGTGCATTTTAACTATTTGACATCTAAGTGGAATGGGAAGCAGTTAAAAGTGAGGGGGTCACTAGCTGAAGCTAAACAATGACGGCATTATTGCTGGCAATAGACGGTAAAGTTCTCTGTTTCTCGAAAACAGATTCAGAATCCACAATCTTTGAGCACATAATAGGCTTTCTAATAGAAATTCACCTAAACTAAACACTCACGAAGCGTTTTGATGCTTGGCACAAAGTATTCTGGTAACATGAGCTCAACCGCACATACCTGAGATTTGTCTGTCAACACTTTCGGTAAATCACACAATAAATGATTTTCGCGGCAATCACAACACTTCCGAAAACCACCCATAATACTTCCACACTTAACACAGCCGAAACATAGTCAAATTACTCTGTAAAACTCTCGCTTTCTCCACATAAATCGTCACATAGTACTTTTCTCGACTCACTGACAGCCGATTTATTCAAGATCCCGGATGTAAACCAGCGGTTGAAAAGGAGAGATACAGCCCCCGCCTTCCACACAATTTTTTACTAAGTCTTTGGCCTGGTCAGAAATCAGCATGAATTTCCATCTTCTTCTCGAATAGGTTTCAACCCTAGAACCTACTTTGTGAGGCCAAAGACTTGTTACTGCCAACAACAAAGCTCGCAATATCCAATCTTTCCGTCTCAATCCCGGGATCAGTCTTACCACCGCGTAGCCCGAAATGAGACGAAATACTAGAAGATATTGGACGCAGCAGACTTTGCCAGACGTGAGAATTGTTCCTTCATAAGGCTTAATGATGCCTTCCGGAAAACTTTGCTCAAGGCAGCCAAAAAAACTCTAAGACAACCCACTATGAGAGCCGAGTTCAGTCTAATACGGGCGCTGATTTCAAACTGACATACAGAGAGAATTATGGGAAGTTATGAGGGGAGGGGGGTAATAAGTTAAGTGGCCTATCCGCCTATCCACTACAAGACTCAGTCAGAGAGTATATAAGAGAGATTTTTTTAGCCATGTTTTTGCAAATCCAGACAGATATACAAGTCCACGAAAGATAATAAGCTTAGCCAATTCTCTTTTAAGGTTATGCACAGAATAATCACGACAAAGAAAGAACTGCTGAAGTATAAATTAGCCTCTGATGACAAGTGTCCTTTCTGCCTTAATTCCTCGCGAAGCGCCGAACGAAGTGAGTTTATAATCTCGTCGCGCGCGAAGCGCGCACGCAGTGCGTGAATTGCGTGTGGGTCTTAGCGAGCTACAAACCCGCAGCTCTCATCTTTACTTGTATATATCCGATGGTGTCCGCCATGACGTCATACAGCAGTTTGACGTCACGGCGCAGTTTTGTTTCTAGGCAACATTCGACTGAAAGCGATTCAATGACCAAAGTATTCATGAAGAACTGTCTTTTTTATCGGCTGCAAAACAATGTTTACTATCGGTGAATCTCAAGCCATTTCTCATGCAAACAGAACAGCAAACACAAGAACGCCGAATTGTAAATCCTCGCAGGGGGAGATTTGACACCGAAACATTTTCTGGAGCGAGAACGTCGACTTGAAATTCAACAAAAAGCAACAAAAATGGAGACGGCATCAACAAACAGCGGAGCAGAAGGAACATCACTCAATGAATTTCGAATGCTAAAGTACTTTAAGAGCAAATGGAAGCGATTTTGGATAATTAGCCTTAAAATATGAGCGAACATCGCGGTAACAAAACCCGTTTTGCTCGCAGACGAGTTTAGACCGTATCGGCCTGGACTGTTGCAATTGGGCTTCCATTCTTTACATGTAAATGCGATGAAATGCAACTACGTTAGGTTTTCACCGTCGAAACTGCCGTCATTCTTCTGAAAAATATATTTGAGTTCACGTTTAATAAGGCTCGAAAGTTTTAATAATAAAATTTCGACAAATAATCTTTTGTGTCTTCCACGTGGCCCGGTGAGTCGAAGGTCCCGAGCTCGATTCCAGGCATAACCTTTTTCTCTTTGCTTCTTTTCTTTTCTTTTCTTTTCTCCTTTTTTTTCTTTTTCTTTTCGTTTAGTTTTCATTTTAGGTATAACAGTTTTGTTATGTTTTTATATATAGCTTACAATTTTTAGATTTACAAATTTTCTTCTCGGCTTTACTTGCTGTTCCCCCGAAGTCCTTCGCGAGGTCCTGCGATTTACGTATTTCTAGTTAATCCTGATTCAGTTGAACACGACCTTTATCAAGAGAGGATAAAGCTCTTATCCTTTCTTGCCTTTATACAATTGTCTAGAGCCAAAGAAATTCTTTTCCAAACCTTTAGGGTGGTTTAATGAATATCATAAAGAGAATGTACAACTTTGATTCAAACAAGCAGATTTTATTTAATACATTCGAAGACTCCTTTCCATTGCAAATGTGAAAATCAAGTCAAAGCAAACTCCTTCTGTTGGCTTTATTGCAAAAGAACTACTTATACACTTGCAAGAACATCGTAACGAAACCTAATTAAGATGAATTTTTACGTAAGCTTTTTGAACAATATCGCATTGAAAAATATCTGTGGCAACTGACGGGCTTTTATCCTCCAATACCTTTTATTTTTACCGTTATAATTTTTTGTTGTTTATTATTGTGTGTCGAAGCTGTATTTAAGTTTTGTTACTTACCGACCTACTAATTTATTATTTACTATTGCTGTGTATTAATGTTGACTGTTAATTTGTCGTCATTAAAAAAAAAATTCTGGCGCTATATAAATTGTTTAATGTTATTATTATTATTATTATTATTATTGTTATTATTATTACTATTATTATTATTATTATTATTATTATTATTATTATTATTATTGTTAGTATATACTATCGCATAAGATGTAAAAAAAAAATTCCACACCAATATAAGCACTCAGGCACTCGTACCAACTCCGCGGTATGGCCAATCTCGTTCTCAGAGTCCGTTTTACTCTTGTTCCGCTGGACAAGGTAACGCGCGGACTCTGGGAACGAGATTGCGGTATGGCCAGTACCTTACACATGCGCAAAGCCATAACCCTGATGAGCCCCAATAAGGGCAAAACAGCTGTCCATGGCTGCCACTAAACGGGAGTTGGTACGTGTGCTTAAATTGGTATTGTTTCAAAACACATTCGGTCGTCCATAAATAAAAGATCGTCGGAAATAACTGACAGCTTGCTCAACAGAGCAGCTGTTGCTTTTTAATAACTCACCAATCTTACCCAGAGCCTCCGGGAAAACACCTCGAAAAGCCACTCTCACCCCCTCGGTAACTGCCTCGTTTTTGAACCGCCTTCCCCCCTCCCCTCCCTCCCCACGGAATTTCCCTTGCCCTTAGGCTTTGAGATTCTACTCGAAAAGTGGCATAATATGCTACTAGCAGTGCTCCTATATTTCTAAAATTATGCCAATAATTAAGCTTATTTTTGTAAAATATGTTTAATTTTAGGTAAGTATGCAGAAATTATGCTTCTACCTTTTTCTTCAAATTTGGTAAAAATACCTCAGTAACAATGCAACAAACAAGTAAATGGGAGAAACATTTACCCTATTTACATGTAGTAACCTTAAGTGTGCATAATTCAGTCTCTGAAAACTATAAAAATTCAAAGAAAATACCAGCACACGGACGCTATCTTGGATAACAGAGTTAGTCAGTTATGCGCATGTCTTGGTCCTGTGGAAAGATCCTAAGTCATTACCTTTGGGAGCCAGGTCCCGTGAATGCGACAATAAGAGGACAAAAAATTGATTTTGTTACTTAAATTTGCCCGTAACACTTATAATTATCTCGGGTCAAAAAAAAAAAAAAATGGTTCTATGACAATTTTGCGCTGCAAAACTAGCCAGAAGTGCAAATTATGCTAGCAGAGCTTTTTTCGGGAAATACATGCATTGAAAGTTATGCTCGTAATGACGAATTATGCCAAAAATTATGCCAGCAAAATCTATCAGACCCTAGTTGCCCTCCGTGAGGGGTATAGATATTTTCTGGAACTACACATTGCACGATCGTTTCTTTGCAAAATAATAACTCAAAATGAAGAGAAAGATTTCTTGTAACCGACACACACTGGATAGGCTCAAGTTGCAAATTTCATCTGTCATTAATTTACATTTTCTCAGCATTAATCTTTTTGCCCCCTTCTTCTTTGTAACGAAAAATTTCACCTACTCTAACACCTTCTGAAAATGCACTGCTAATTATCACACAATTATTCATACCTGATAGTACTTTCAACTGCATTGAAGTACCCACGCCGTCAGTACCATGATAGTCGCGTTCGCAGGTCCACATACAACTATACGTCCCCTCATCAGCATAAGTAATGTTAAAAATGGTGATCATTAAAACTCTTTTGCATTTTGTCTTGGTTTTCCTTTCTTGAATTTCATACTTCTCACCGGACTTTAAGGGCCTCTCGAAAAAACGCCACTGTAATTCGTTGTTGATACATTCGCTTGGTCTTATTTTAGCCAGGCATTTTAAGCTGACGTTGTTAAAGCCTGTCACCGAAACTTGGCGAGGAGAGATATCCACGTCAATTCTAGACATACCTATATTCGAAAATGTGAAAAATATTATAAACAAATAATGTTTTTAATCAAATCATTGCTGCGTTGCATTTGTGCAGCGTCAATACAGCCCTATTTCCAGTCCCTCCCATACTGAGTCCTGAGTATTTGTGACAATATAAATGTGGAAAATGGCAAATGGGGCATCACGATGATCACGCTTTTTTACTTTTCGATTGTAGCTGTCCGTCTACTTTTCTCTTTTACGCCTTCTCTCCTATTCTCTTCAGTAACACGCCGTCCTTAATGACCCCTTAGCGAGTGGATGAAAATAATCCTTTAGCAACCGTGGGGTGTTTAATATAGCACTCTTTTAACTGATTGTGTCTGCTAAACAGGTTAAGAACGCAAGGGTGGCTCAGTGGTAACAGCTCTCGCCTCCGACCCATGTGGCCTGTGCTCGATTTCCGGAGGCTATTCCATATGTCAGTTTATTTTGCTGTTGTCTCGCCCTTGCTCCAAGAGGTTTATCTCTTCTTACTTTCCCTCCTTTAAGACCAACATTGGCAACTTCCAATTTTATTATTGAGAAAGCGGGCGTTTATTAGAGATGGGCGTCTAATATAATTTTAACAGCGTTGAGGGGGCGTTTATTAGATAAGAGTCTTTCATTAGTGGGCGTTTATTAGGTCACGGTATATATGTATTTAGGCATTTACACCTACATCCTCTCAAATTTTGTCTTTTTTGGGGCGATCCCGCACCAATTTGAAAGAATGTTTTTGATTAGCGGGGAAAACAATATGGATTGTCACATAACAATGCCCCAATCCCTGAAAACAATGGAGGTGCAGATTAAAGGGGATCAGTGAAATAAGAGGTTTAGGGACTGTGCAATAATCCCCTTGGGGGGGGGGGGGAGAGGTTGGGAAATGGGTGAAATATGTCCCCCTCACATTATGATAATATTAAGGCTAACCCCCCTCCCCCCCCTCTTGAAAAACGTCTCCTCCCATTGATAACCTCATACCTAATTTACTTGTTGGATTTCCTCCTCCGGTACAAACATCACTTCAAATCACTCTTCGACATACGTCGAAGAGTCATTTGAAGAGTCATCAGAATCACTGAACTCTGAGCTTGTGTTGTCTTCGCATGAATTGGGAGATTCCTCATCTTCTACAGCATCTCTGGCACTAAGGTTCCCGCGTACGTGGGTGAGAACTCGATCAATCAACTCAGCCTTGCTTCCACTCATCTTAAGACCTTTTTGCTTTAGATACATTTTCAGCAGCTTGTTGGTAAGCGCCGTTAAATCTTTTACCTGTCTTATTTACCATACTTTAAATTTGTATTGCTATTAAAATTTCAACGGTTGGGTTTTTCATTCTGCTAAATTATGATGCCATGTGTGCTAACATTGCCATCTTTCTTTTTCATTGAATAACATTATAGTGCTACTTTTGCAACTTTTAATTAAAGTTTCCTGTTTTATTAAATCCTAGTGCAGATAAAATAGCCCTGTTTTAACATATATAACAGAGGCATTCCTTTCCTACTGCATGACAGATAGGAAAACAACGGTTCATAGATTAGAACACCTTCAGTAGAGTTGATAAATTTGTCAGTTTTATTCCAATGTTAGTATTTATATTTGAACTGTAATAACTCTTCCACTACTTTTCCAGTTTGCAAAAAGGAATGAAAAAGTAATGCCCCCCCCCCCCCTGTATGTATTAAATTTTACATCCAACCCCCCCTCTCTCTTGTTGTCATTTTCTCCTATGCCCCATCTCTAGTTTTCCAACCCCCCTCCAGGTAATTATTGCACAGTCCCTTAGAACGGTGCAGGTCTACTGCTTTTTTGGCGTCTTCTATGTAACAAGGTATTCCGTGTTCTACTTTTTGTCTGATCCCTTTCCTCGGGCTTTGTGTCACTGCATTCCTAGGGGAATAGTTTCCTCACATTTTTTTGTTACTTTTGAAGGGTAGTTTTGTTTAGTGGTTTTTCGTATCTGGCCGGACAATCGCTCTTACCTAGAACACGTAATATTATTTGGCAAGTATATGATTGATGTAGCTAGGATACATCTGCCTCAGGTGACCGACTGGCGTATCCTTTATGAAACATTTCACTTTGGACGTCTCGTGTTCGTGGAGGTCAGAAGCTTGTTTTTAAAACATGAAGCACCCATCATTAATTCCATTCCATTCTGTTCATTGCAACAGGACAACCCCAACGTTATGTTTCTGGTACCCATTTATAAACCTGGATCTAGTTGTTCGAGGGCCGATTAGTGCCAACGGCTAATATTTCTTCTGTTTAAAAGCACTTTCATAGATAAGGTTTCCCTAGTTTTTTACGCATCCATTCATCAAATTGTAGAAAAAAAAATTAAACTGACTTTGTTGTCTAAACTTTAACATTTTGAATCAAATTTTGCTCTAACCCGGTGGTTTTGAACAACCTGGCTCTGATTGAAAAAAGGGGTCGTAAGAGTTTTACTCGCCCCGGTTTATTAGTGGCTTTATTTAAAGTAATCAGATCACTTACAACGATAACGTATTTCAATTATCCCAGTGTTTTCACTCGACCATCCAGTAATGTTGTTCATTCCTGTGCATTTATAAGCCCCTGCGTGTTTTTCTTGGATATTAGGATTTCGAAGAACAGAAGATAAGATGTCCTCTCCAAACAGCTGCTCGTAGAGATAAAAGCTTTCAGATCCGTTGATGATTAGTTTACTATCTAGATTGTACCACGCAACACGAGGACGAGGCCGTCCCTTAAAGACACACTGAAGTTCCATTAGCGTATCAGGATAGTAATCCACTGGAGAACTTGTCTTAAATACTCTCTGAACTGGAACTGAAAAGCAATTTTTCGTCTTACTTTCCAAGCTGATGAGTCATCCACTCAGTTAGTTTTAAGATACACTGATCTCTCTTTTTTAAGTGACACTTTCCTAAGACAAACTCGTTAATGCTTTACTGAAGTTCATATGTTGATTTTAAATTAGGGACTCAGTAAAGTGCGTTCTTTAACGTTGAAGGTGATTCAGCCGGACGAAACTTCAACCGCTTTATGATATTACTCTAACCGTAAGGGCCGTTACCATGCAATCGGTCAGTGTAAAACGCAATCGGTCAGTGTAAAACGCAGACTGCGGACCAGGGGTAAAATGGAGACTGAGTGTAAAATGCAGACTACAGACTGAGAGTAAAACGCAGGCTGGGGTAAAATGCAGACCGAGCATAAACTGTAGTCGCAGAAGGGTTTAAGGGCAAATAAAATCCCGCAAAATACATGTAAACAAACACTTCCTTGACGACGTATATCTGCTTTCAAAAATCCATTCATTCTTCTCTGGAACTTCGTCGACGACCTAAAAACATAATCGCAATCTTGAACCTTTTTTTTTCGTCCGAGCATGAATAATTAACAGATAGACTTTACTTTCCATTATCCATTGTCCGAGAGAACCTCACGCTCCAGTTTTCGATACACATGACTGTGAATTGGTACAACACGATGTTTATGCTGACCCAAAATGCTGTACAGAAAGAATTATGGCGATAAAAATGGGAGTAAATCATTCCAACGACAAACAAAGATGCTCTGCAGGAAATTTGGATGACCTTCTATGAAAGTATTGCAAATCAAGGTAGGCGGATGTAAGCTGTTCGGACGTTCATTGAAACTTCTGGCGAATGTAGCGAATGTGCAATGTACTTCGACAAGGAAGCGAGGTGTGTAACTGATACCAGCTAGCTAATTCACCTAGCCTGCAAAGCAGGCGTATTTTGCTGTGCGATTGATTTGGACTTTTGACTGACCGAGCGTTGGAGCGAGTCAAAAAATGATTCAATACAATAAAACGCCTGCTTTGAGGCTATAATTCACCTTTTTGGAGAAGAAGGAGCACAAGTATTTAAAAAGTCTGCAGTCGATCTTAATTCTGCATTTTACCCTAGCCTGCATTTTACTCTCAGTCTGCAGTCTGTATTTTACACTCAGTCTGCATTTTACCCCATGTCCGCGGGCTGCGTTTTACACTAACCGCCATGCAATTAAATCTCCGCAAGCCACCTACAAGGTCTTCAGGGATAATTAATAATGCAATATGTAAAAAGAAGACAAAAAATTATCCATCATGATGTTTTTATGTAAACCATGAATTACAAAAGAGGAAAAAGGAGAAAATGCTCACTAGCGTATTTTATAAGAAAAACATCCACGTGACTGATTTACATCCGTCGAATAGTTTTGTAGTAAGTATAGACCTTTACTGGCCCGGAGGATTCTTCAACGCCCTGCCAGGTCAAATCTTGCACATTTCCACCAGTCTTAATCGAGCATTTAAGAGTCACTTTAGAGTCTTTCGGCGTTACTGTTATCGTCTGAAAGGGGGATTGACAAGTCTGCGCGGTTATTTCACAGTTCATGCCTAAATGACTGCGTCCCAGTATAAACGGCCGTGTCTTTCAATAGTTTAACAGACTAACCCTAACCTATTTACGCGCTTAACTTTTTTTTGCAAAGCTATAAAGCAATAATTTGAACATAATTGAGGAATCCGTTTCGTTATAATTGTAATATTTATTTAGCTTAAATCAGCTGGTCGTGACTTTAAATCTTATGTTAAAGGAGAAGGAGAAAAGACCAAATAATAAGAGGGAGGATGAAGTAAAAACCTTCAAAATAGGGAAGAGGGAGGACGCAATCTGGAAGGAGAGAAGGGCAAAAATCATCAATTGTATATGATACACGACTCGCATTGAGATGAAACTTCACTTTGAATTTCGATTGGATTGTTTATATACTTTTCAAATGTTTTCTCAGAGGAGTTTGTTCTTAGTAACTGTGGAACACTGCCCTATGTATATTCTTTCTTTTATCCTGGAGGGTGGTATGAAGAGAAATGCACGTATGGTAAAGTGTTTGTTGGTTTGGTTTGAAGTGAGTACGCACATTTAGGATTAATTCTTTTTTCTATTTTCCTCCTCTCCTAGGATATTCGTTTCTAGAAAAACTTTTTTCTGTCTCAGATATTTCAGCAATAAATTTTCTATGCGGTTAATTACTAAGTTCAATGAATAAGGGGATGTTCAAACTTGGTACCGAGAAATAGCTTGGGCTGAGCTACCGGCCCAAAATGGCATTGATCAGCCCTTGGGTACCCTGTATCACTGTGTACATATTTGCTCAATTTCGCCCATATTTGCTCAGTTTCGCCCTGTCAGACGTCATTGGAAAAGGAGTGTAGAAGAGGATAGAAAACAGTACATTGTCTCGGAGCGAAAGAAAAGATGTGGACCCGGTGCCCATTAGTTCCCGAGAACTAGGTCACGACCTCGTACGCCGTGGGCACTGGCACCCTGCCCGAATTCTTAGCGTGGGTATATGAACAAAGACTGTAATCACATTACTGCCCCGAGAGTACCGTGCTCAGGCACAGTGCCCGAACACCAACTCTGAACGCCGCCTAATTCTACCATCTTTATTCGACAATACGTTTAAAGTAGTGTTCAGCATGAGTGCGGTATATGTAGAAAAGGGCATCACTCTCAAACAGAATCAGTTTGAGGAGTTAAAACGTGGGGGAAATGATGTAAATGGGCTGGTTGAGAGGACGTATGCCCGAGGCGACCGAGGCAACAATGGTGATAGTGAAGGTTATGATAAACTTAAGAAAAGTTACTTGGTCGTTGTAATGTACCTGCAAAGACATTTGGATGCAGGCAAGTTAAAGGACCTTCCAGGTACCATTATTTCTTTTAGAACAAGGGACAATTAAAAGCCGAAAGGCCTGCATAGAAATTGCTATGTGTAGACTGGGAATTTAATGAGAACCAGGAACTTGCTATTGAAACGTTGCGTTCAGTATCGCTTAGTGGCTAGTCCGTAGGTGCAGTCGACACTCGACACTCTGCCACCAAGAATGTCTTCAAAACATTGCCAATAGAGAGGAGAAGTCGTTACGTCACGCTGCCATGGTAGCAACATTTCTGGATCTCAACAAACGGTCCCGGTCCTGCTAATATAGCGGAAAAAAACGAAAAAATTGACATGTATGAATTTCTGGTGTATGATTGCACTCAGAAACAAAACGGTAGCCCATACTTTTCCTCCATCGTTCGACAATGCAAATGAACGTCTTTCTCAAGAAAGATTGTTGAGATCTAGAAATTTTGCTACCATGGTAACTTGACGTCACGGTTTCTCCTAATTCTTGGCTGAGTTTCATGATGTGAACGAGTTTTTTTGCAGACTGTCAAGCAGTGGGCATGCGAGACAATCCTTCTTTGTCTACTCTCGGCCGGCAGATCTTTAAATTTGGCTGTTTCGTCTCTCCTGTTCATTTGATATAATGCAACCATTTTCGCGTACACCATGCAACTGTACTCTTTTCCCCAATAACTGTTACTAATTGGACGATTGACGTCATTCTTCGAGAACTAACCCATTCTCTGTTGGTCAGCATCATTTCGTTTTGTTTTGTGCTGTATTGTAAATGAACGCTAAGCTATGCACATTCTGACTAGACCATCTTACAATTTCATGTTCCAACTCGACATAGGCTATTTTATAAATATTTTATTCCAGCTATAGGCTGTAGGCTATTTGTCAGTCAATCAATCACCCAATCAGAGGACAGGATTTACTTAATAACAAAGAAACCAAAAAAATTAAGAACGAATGTCGCTAAGTAGTGAGCAAAATTGGAAATGGTCAAACAAACCCTTTCCTCATACTTTGTGTGTAGTTAGTACTTCAGATGAGACTACTCACTGTGACATTTGTTTGACTTCGAACAAAAACCTGCACTGGGCATCAGGGGAGGATGTTTGGACCAAAAATTACATTTTTTGGAACAATTTTCTTCTTGAAAACTGGAGTTTTGTTAGGTAAATATTTCAGAAAGCAGACTAACAGCAAGAAATCTGTTTACATGATAGCAAAATGTCATCCTTCCTCTCAATAAACACGTTAAACGTGCATGAGCTATTTTGAATGCTTCAGTGTAACTTTAATGCTTCAGCAAGAAAGAATGATAGAGTGAATCCCCCATGCATGACCCTATTTCCACGAAAATTATTTTCAATCTTTTCTTGGTTCTGTGTGATACTGCGTGGTTATTTTAAGGACGCCACCTTATAGGTCGGTTAGAGTAGCGTCATGTAATTTTAAACTTGGCGGGTAATTTATTTCACTGCCGATCACGCACAACAAGCGATATGACGTGCAAACTTGGTATTACTTTCGCCGACGAGTCAAAAGATTTCTACGTCGAAAAATCTGGCCAGAGTAGCTGCCGAAGAGCAAAACGGTCCTGGCTTGTGGAAGTTCGTTGGAGACAGCGGTCCGAAAATTGCCAATTGAGGTCTTCGGTACATCAGTATAAACACATTGTATAAAAACGACAACTGTCTCTTCCGGCACCATCCACGCACACCCGCGAGCTGTTATACCGTCGTTTGGATCCAACCGTGGACACGTAACGAGAAAATATGTTCAAAGTGGGTTCAAACATGAATTTTTGGCTGCCAAACATTTGAATTTTGAGAGGGCGCTTGACAAATGTGAGCACACCGCTCACTATAAAGAATTGACCGAAACCGGAAACCTCGCATAAAAAGTCTGGTAAAGATTGTTTACAGGATTAACAATACTCAGTACAGCTTTAAAAAAATAAGCTGCCTTTCAAACTTTTAAAACTACATTTTATAGGCCGCATACTTTCGAATTATAGTCCATATCTAAATATCAATTATTGCTTCACTGGAAGAGCTTTGAAAATATATGATCTTTTATACTCTACCTTGAAGAAGGTGAAACACAACTCATAAATACGTGCGTCAGTACCGTTCGCGATAGCCGAATTTGGTCAGAAATGTCTTGAAGTAGCATCCACACTAAAATATGAACCCTTAAACAGCTGCATCGCTGTGCACAGCGTTTGAATCATGAAGATATTTAATATAATGTTTCCAAACACCTGCAGCCGTAATAAAAGACGAAAAAATTGTGAAGAATCAACATGGCGGTCTCAAAGTGCACTTGTTCGACCTTTAGCAATGTCATGTTTAAGTAGATGCCAAGTTCTCATTGGTTCCTAAGCATCAACTCATAGTATCTTCAACCCTATTGGCTCTTGCAACAAACATCCGAACATACAAAGATACAAAGATACAAAGCCACCAAGATACATACGCTCACACCACTGACATATGAGCTATTTTTTCAATATAGCTCAAAAATGTTATAAATTTTTCTCTAGGCCCCTCCTGATGGCCCCTGTTCATTGTCATTTACAAGGGGGGGACGTTTTTTGACAATGCTTAAAAACAGACACTTTTGAACACACTTTTTTCTTACTAGCACTCCGATTTAGATCAAAATTGAAACAGGATGTAAATATTTCACCCTTTGTAAACCATTTCATGCTCAAAAGTCCGCGGGCACTCGATACATTTTTGCATGCCAATCAAATAAAAATGTATACCTGAGACAATTTTCGCAACTTTTCTTCGCCGCTGTCCTTCTTTTAAATAATGTGATTGGGGCGAAGTTAAGCAAGAACGTTGGATGGTTCCTATAGATTGCATTCCTTTACGTTTTACAGTCAGTTGTCGAGCAGATTAACGATTTTTGGTTTACAAAAACAGGCATTGTGTAGTTGGCGGTTAATTTATGCAAATTACTACCCGCTTTATAACTTGGCAGGAAGATCTAATTCGACTTTTTCCAGCAAAATAAATCGCTTCGATGGGGTCATTAATAGATAACTGACACATTACATACATTAACAAAGCAATCAATGCGAGAAACATTTCAGAGCCAAAGTCAAATCTCTCACAAGTCAAGGATAGATCTCATCCATGCATGTTGCGTTGAAACTCTTTCGTTCATCTTCCCATCTTCAATGCACACCCACTTTGACAACCTACCAATTTACTGCAGCTGCTTATAGGAAGACGTAATTTTCTTCACCGCGGAAGAAAATGTAGAAAATGGTGTTCTGTTAGATTGTCTTGCAATTTTCCAGCAGACTGTTCAAGGTAATTAAACGCGTCTTAGTCACGCAATGTGTCACGTCCTAAGCGCTACCCTTGACACCATTATTTTACAATACAGTACTTCTTTCCTCTACTGTGCGAATATTAAAATTCATGAAGGTTTTATCAAGCATAATGTCAGAAAAACAGTGAACCCCATTTTAGTTAGACTTAGACTTCTGAAAGTGACCTGTTTGAATTAGACATATTGTTGATCAAAACTCAAAGCCGACTTGAATCCCCGGGGGTATTCCCTAAAATGGCCTTTAGGGAGAGGCTCCACCCGAAAGGGATACCATTTTCAGGCTTTAAGTATATGAGAGGGTTGGGATTTCACTTGTTGAAGTAAATGAAAGAGTAGGGAAAACTGTCATTTCGGTTGGTAAAAAAGCCCAAAAAGGGCTTGCAGATACATTACATGGTGGTGAAAAGAGCTGAGTAAACGGTCTGGTTTTGTAATTAATTCATATTTTAAAGACAGTGCATGTACAGCAGTTAAAGGGTATGGGGCTGGACCTCGGCGCGAGTTTCCCCGTACAAAACTTTGTCCAGAAGCCCCGGAACTTCAATTTTTGCTGCATTCCTAAAGACGCCTTGCTCCTATACCCAACAAGGTAAAATTATTGTTAACAAAATTCCACCACATTTTTTTTTTGCCTTGGAAGGTAAATTCCCGGGGGTGGGGACTCTTGAGCTGTCAAATCCCCCGGGGTGGGGACGAAAAAAGAGGGCAAATGCCCTGTTCTCCGTCAACACTGCAACATTTTTCATTGATCGCACAGTCGAATAGTGCCGTTTTAACCATTTTAATGTGCGATTTTTTGTTTCAATTAACGTCTTCCTTTGTAACAGCGCTATGATTCTAATTAAGACTTCACGCCGCAACGACATGCACCAGTTTATAATTTTAGCATTGATGTAAAATTATTGATATTAAAATTAATAGAGTACTGTAAAGTTATATGCTATGAATAGTTTTACAAATATGAAAGAATATTTTTCTGCCAATCAATCAATGGCTAAATTTGATTCAATAACCAAAAAACGTTGATTCATTTCGATAGCTCCCTATGTAATTCTGGCTTGATAAGCAATGAAGAAATGCATGCAGAAAATTAAGAACATTCCTTTACAACCCTTTTCAATTTATTCATGTCCTTGACAGATGAGCAAATCTGCTTTCTTTCCCAGTAAAATCCTCCGTGTACTTATATTCTGATATGAAACCGAGTGCGTATCAAAAGCTCGGGAATGGCCCCGGGGTTGGCAAACGCCCGGCCCCCGGGCAGCACAAAATTTGCAAATGCCCCGCAGTAGCCCGGGGGGGACTGGGAGCAGCTGGAAATGACTGATGCATAAGAAGTATCTGCTTTTGCAAGTCGCTTTGCGAGAGAAGCATAATAGTACTCAGTCTCCTTTTGCGCAAATTGTTTATGTGCGGCAATCTCATGTGCCAGGGATTTGGCAAAACCCGCTTCCCCTTACAAGACCGGCCCACAGTCATACAGTAGATACCAAGCATGAAACGATGAAGAGCGTAAACAGTATTGTGCGACTGGCCCTCTGCGTCAAATAATCCCACAAAGTTAGAACAAAAAAATGTAAATATGTGCGACTAAATAAGCGACCCCCACTTAGTCCCCACCTTACATGAAACGAAACACGAAAGAGCCTCAACAACAAACAACAACAACAATCAAGCTTTATTTACGGTATCACTTCATTAAAAATGCTCTTCCAGTGAGCCGTTTACATAACAAAATTTTCAGAGAAACTACATTAATGCTAAAATATATCTATATATATTAAGAAAATCCATCCTATAATTAATTACACAAAAATCAATCAACCTTAAAGGTACACAACTACACAACTAAAATAAATTCTATCTCAACTCCCTCAAGGCAATCCCTGGTTCAAGACAAAGACAGGCTATACTTGAAAGAGTTGAGATTTATCTCGTCTTTAAGCACATTTTCTAGGCCATTCCACATGACTTCTCCCCTATATCTAAAAGCCCGCTTAGCAACTTCAGTACGGGGCCTTGGTACAAAAATGTTGTTCGAGGCACCTCGCACGTTGTAGGAGGTTGGTTTAAACATGTTCTCTAAACTATCAGGGCAAAGGTTATTTAGAGATTTAAAAACACTTATTGCGAGCTGTTTAGCGCGTCTTTGCTCAAGGGTATCCCATCTCAAGTCTAGGATATCCACAGATCTTGTAGTATAATCACTAAATGTTATAATTCTCCCAGCCCTATCATAATGCAATCTCTGGAGTCTGTCACACAGGCCTTTTCCCATACATCCCCAGACTTCGGAGCAATAATCAAAATAAGGAGCGACTAAAGCATCAAAAATCTGACTCAGACTTCAGTTTCGCCAACTCCGGTGGTAATTCAATTTCGCCTTGTTGACTTGTTCTCTTTAGGAGCAAGACCTTAATACAACTTTAGGAAGACAATTAAGTCGGCTTTGAAACTTTTCGATCAGCAAGCTGTCCAACCGAACAGATCATGGCATTTTCTCTCTAAATGTACATAGGATTGGGTACACTGCTTTTAATAATATAATATTTATGTAAAAGGAAAGAAGAATTATAAAATCAGTGCTGCGCTTGTGACGTGACACATTGCGTGACTAAGATACACTACCTTGAAGACAGTGTGTTGGACATGTAAGGAAATCCAACAGATTAAGCACCATTTTCATGCACGGTAAGAAAAACTATGTTTCTGCCCATTTTAAGGAGTGTAGGTCGGTAGGTGTAGGTCGGTGTGGGTCGTGGGTGTGGGTCGTGGGTGTGGGTGTGGGTAAATGCCGTGGGTAAAAAAAGTATAGTAAAGTGATAAAGTAAAGTAATTGAAAAAAAGAAATAAATAGAAAAAGTTGTAAAATATTTGTGAAACGAATATCTCCAACTCCTTGATTGCCTTTTTCGTCACGGCTTCTTCGTCGTCTTCCTGTGGGACTTGGCTCCCCTTTCATAACGTCACTGTATAAAAGACATTTTGCCGATGAAGATTTATCCATACCTGAGCTATCGCCGCGAAATAAACGAAACAGACGTAAATTATACCTCCAATTTGCAGGAAGTAAGGGACAGCTTTGACTCGCTGAATGAAAATAGCTGCTCACTATTTATCCTTAATCGATCTACAATTCCAATTACCAGTGGAGATTTTTTAACATGATGGAATGCGATCACCTTAAGAAAGGGAAGGGAAAAGGACAATTTTTAGGTATTTCACATTTTTGGATAGATGTTTTAGGTCTCTTACCTTACGAAGGAACCACCTTCATTCCCAATAAAACCTTTCAACTTAAGGCGAGACTGGATGTAAATTTTATTGCCGTACGGAAATACAATTTTCTCGATTACTTTTTGTGTTGTTTTGTGTACAAACTCCTTGCGGTAACGATTCGAAATATCACTCCTTAAACTGAAAGGACGTTTCAGTCACGAATGTTGCCATCTTTGAGAAAAAGCAGGTCAGTCTCCAGTTCTTGTATAGCCTGCTTCAGGTTTACATAGTGCACAGAGTTTCTTTTATTTTTCACCTAAATGTCTTTTTAGTGTCCGTTTGTACTAGAGGATTCGGTTATTTGCTTTGCTGACCGCGGGGAAGGGGAATAGGACTGGTATGTACACAGAGGTTTTCGTTTCAGGAATTTTACAACTTTTTGCTATTTAATTTTTTAGTTTTTATTTCTTTTGGGAAGATTTTTTTTACCCACACCCACACCCACGACCCACAACCTCTACCCACGACACACGACCCACGACATTTAGCTACACTCGAATGCGACGACATGCATTACTACACGGTGGATGAGACCTTAACGAACCGTGACTTGTGTGTGATTTGACTTTGGCTCTGAAATGTTTCTCGCATTGATTGCTTTGTAATGGTATGTATTGTGTCAGTTATCTATTAATAATCCTATCGAAGCGATTATTTTGCTGGAAAACGTCGAATTAGATTCAACTGCCAAGTTATATCGCGGGTAGTAATTTGCATAAATTAACCGTCAACCACGCCATGCCTGTCTTTGTAAACCAACCGACAACTGACTGTAAAACGTAAAGGAATGCAATCTATAGGAACCATCCAACGTTCTTGCTTAACATCGCCCCAATTACATTTTTTAATAGAAAGATAGCGGCGAACAAAAGTGGTGAAAATTTACTATTTTGTCTCAGGTATACATTTTCAGTTGATTGGCATGCGAAAATGTATCGAGTGCCCGCGGATTTTTAAGCATGAAATGGTTCACAAAGGGTGAAATATTTACACCCTGTTTCAATTTTGATCTAAATCGGAGTGCTAGTAAGAAAAAAATGTGTTCAAAAATGTCTATTTTTAAGCCTTGTCAAAAACGTTCCCCCCTCCTTGTAAATGACAATGAACAGGGGCCGTCAGGAGGGAGGCCTAGAGAAAAATTGATAACATTTTTATTGAGAGGAAGGATGATATTTTGCTATCATGTAAACATATTTCTAACTGTTAGTCTGCTTTCTGAAATATTTACCTATCAAAACTCCAATTTTCAAGGAGAAAATTGTTCCAAAAAATGCATTTTTGGCCCAAAAAAGATAATTGTTTATGCGATAAGACAAAGAACAAACGTTTTATTCATGTTAACCCTCGGACGTACATGCAATTTCATACCCCCACCGTGGTACAAGGGGGGTGGATGGAAGCCCCCCCTAGAGTTTTTGATATGTTGCAGTATTTCGAAACGATGAAAGCCGTTAATGGTGGCATTGTCGGGGGGCTGTGACGTCATCAACAATGGTCACCATCTTGAGTGCCATCTTGGATTTTACCAAGAATTGGAAATCAGGATAAAACCGCAAGAAATGGCAATTTTTTTTTGTGCATGAGATGAAAAATAACCCGCAAATAAGCACTTTGCATAATTTTAGCCACAAGATTTATTGTTGAAAAAATTGAAAAAACATATACTTTCACTCAAAAATGGTTGGAGCGCCTCCTCCTCACTGAACTTGACTCAAAATGCGCGCGAGGGATGAACAAAAAGCTCCTGAAAACATTAGGTGCTGATGCTTTATCCACTAGGAGAAAACTCAGAAAAACCTTAGGGATCCACCCCCCTGTACGTCCTAGGGTTAAAATAAGGGTCTAATAATCCCAATTTTACCTTGTAGAGGTGTTTCTTAGTTAATATTTAAAGTCTAGTCACTGAGAACAAGGAGGCAATGACAATTGCATTACATAAATTATTGGAGTTGTTCTCGACTCGACGCTTTGACGCACGTTACGCAAATTTGCAATTCTTCGCTCTACTCTATACAAAACATTTCGCGCATCAGAAAGTCTCCAGAAAGCGAAGATCCTTAATTGTCCACGCATTTGTTACCTCAAAGCTTGATCATTTGTAACTCTTTGCTTTATGGTCTCGCAAAGAACTTATAACAGCGTCTGAAATATGTTTTGAATTCTGCAGCTGGCTTGTCAAGAAAATCAGATCACGTTACGCCACTGCTGTTTCAGTTACATTGGCTGCCTGTTGATCAGCGTATTGAATTTAAAGTGCAGCTTTTTAGCGGAGCTCCACGCCCGCGAAGCGTGCGCGAGCGGAGCCCCATGGCTAAGTAACATTAACCATCCCAGGAAATTTGGTAATCACGTGACCGTACACCGCCCGTCCGTCCGCACCACAGGGAAACCGATGTTTAATCTCACACTTTCTATTTAGTTTGGGAGCACAAGAAAACTGATGATGCCCTCATATTGCACATTAATGTTGTAATCAATTGACAGCTGTCAAAACAGGGAATCCGCTGACCAGTATCACCTGACCGTATCGCGGGCTCAGGTGTCGACCCATCGAAGCTGAGTATTTTTTGAAGTTCTCCGCTGACAAGTTACTAGTTTTCAAATGATCGCAAGCTCAAGTTTTAATTAATTTTTAAAATTTATATGAAATATGTTGTGTTTATGTGCCCCCAATTAAAATTTTGATTTCAAACTGACCTCGGACGCGAAAATTCAGCCAGCTATTACAGGAGGGGAAGACAGTTGCTTTTGACTTTTCTCACCATGGTCACGCGTTGGTCACGCTCTACGTCCAATTTTTTTTGCTCTGGTTGGTCAAAATTTGATAGGTGAGTTCATGCGGGAAATTTATGCAGCATCTTGAAACTTGTTTACTCTGACAGCTGAAGTTGACAGACTTTTGTGTCACCTTGTGATGTTTTTAACTATCTTTTCCACTGGATGTACAAAATGAAATTCAGCTGCTATTAAGAGTCTTCTGTTATTCATGGCTAGTTTGTTTATTGGGTTTTTGGTTTAGAAATACATCGCTTGTCAAAGTCGGACATCCGATTTTGGATGGCACCGTTTGTGACATACTGCATTCTGTCCGAGGTCTGTATGATAAAAAAAGCGCCTCATAGTACTGTTTCACCTCAGATGACAAGCGTCACATCTTCGATTTCGAAAACTGAAGCTCCTCGTACAAGAAAAATGACGGAAAAAGGAAAAGCTTACCAAAGGGATTAAACAAGCTAACCGCGATTGTGCGCTTGCGAAACTGAAAAAGCAGATAGAGAAGATCAATATAATGCGTGACTTACCTGAGACATCAATTGAACAATTAGCCTCAGAGAGGGATTATTTAGATCGCTTGAAAGATGGGTTTAATGACGCGCAAAAGGCGTACGATGATTTGCTGGAATCGCTAGAAGAAAAAGACGCCTCGTACTAGTGGTTTGATATTCACGATCGAGAGTTTACGGAATGTAGGATAAGAGTCTGCGAGCGCATTCAGGCACTGGAGAAAATATCCACTCGACCTCCATCCGAGAAGTCCAGGCACAGTAGGTAGTCGTCTGTCAGGTCTTCTCGATCTTCCTCGTCTCATCGAATTTCTCTTGCCTTGGTCGATGCAGCCTCTAAAGCAGCGAAGTTACGAGCGGAAATGGAACTTTTCGATAAAGAAAGAGAAATAAGGCGCTTGCAACTTGAAAAGGAAATAGTGATTGCGAACGCCGAAGAGGATGCAATTAAAAGAATAATAGATGAAGACAAACTATCTATTAAGGAAGAAAACAAAAGCGTTAAACAAGGTCTTGCGACCAGAACCGTTTTTCTCATCCTCCCAGTACGCTAGTCCAGATATCAGCGCTACCATGCGCGAAATAGTTAACCTTCAAGCAAAACAAGCAGAGTTAAGTTCGATGATAATAAATCAGCAGAAGACTACCCACCTTCCAGTAAAGGAGCCGCCCATCTTTTCTGGAGATCAATTCGAGTATCCAGCGTTTATAACTGCTTTTGACTCCATCATTTCCGCTAATGTGCCCTCGGACAGAGATCGTCTCTTCTTCCTAAACAAGTACACTAAAGATAAGGCGAACGAAGTTGTGAAAGGATTTCTAGCTATGAGCTCAGACAGCGCTTACAAAGAAGCCCGGAAATTGCTTGACCACCGCTTTGGCAATCCAGTGCATGTAGCAGAAGCGTATAAGTCTAGCGTTAGAAAATGGCCGCAGATCAGTGACGGAAATAGTAGTGGTGTCCAGGAGTTCTCTGACTTTCTTGTGCGATGTGAAGAAGCGATGAAAACAATGAAGTCTATGGGAGATCTTGACTCAACACAAACGCTCCTTCAAATCTGTGCTAAGCTTCCTTCCTATTCTAGCGTTAAGTGGTGTAGGCAAGCCCATGAAACAAAAACGAAAACAAAGAAGATTATCACCTTTAGCGACTTGAAAATTCGTTAAGGAAGAAGCAGAACTAGCGAACGACCCTATTTTCTCACCAGACGCGCTAAAGAAAGAAAGAAATAAGACGGTGACAGCAAACCAACCGAGGTTCGGACGGAAGATTAGACCAAAGAGCAAAGGCGTTGACGGAGCGAGCGGAACGTCCCTTGCGACCGGAGGCTTACCCATGGAATCAAAAATTGCCGGTGAGAAATCGTACCAGCCCTGTCCTCTCTGCGAAGGCCAGCACTCACTCGTTAAATGCAGCAGTTTCTTGAAGAAGTCAGTAGACCAGCGCAGTGATGTCATTCGTGAAAAGGGACTTTGTTACGGCTGCTTTAAAAGGGGTCACATGTCAGCGGGTTGTCGTGACAGATTCATTTGTGAAGAATGCGGAAGGCGCCATCACACACTCCTCCATGGGGTAAAACCCAAATCCAGCAACCCACAGCCAGACACGAAAGCAAAATCGAGCGTGCATCAACCGAAGAAGAAAGAGCCTCAAAAGGAAGCCAGTGGTGAAAGCAAGCCAGCTCCCGAATCATCAAATTCAAACGCTATTAGCGCGGCACACAGCTCAGTCCCAGGCAACGCAAGCTTAATCACCAACTGTCGAATAGTCTTGGTCGATCTGTTTCACAAGGCTAACCCCGAAAAGCAAATAAAGGTGTACGCACTCTTAGACGATGTAAGTGACACGACCTTCATTACCACCCAAGTGCAAGAGAAACTCGGCATAGAGGGTGTTCAGTCCAGTTTAAACCTTAGTACCATGCTTGGTCGTGAAGTGTTAGAAGTAGAACGAATCGATGGACTAATTGTACAAAGACTTGACGGACGTGTCCAAGTTGAGCTACCGAAGGCGTACGCTACAGAAAGCATTCCATCCAGACGAGACCAAATCCCGACACCGGAGGTTGCGGATATGTGGCCTCACCTCCAGAAAATACGCGATATGATCCCGCCCTATGAAAAGGACGCAGAAATTGGCTTGTTAATTGGTTGTAACTGTCCCAAAGCAATCAAACCAAAGGAGGTTATACATGGCACGAGTGGAGATCCTTATGCAGTTCGCACTTTGTTAGGATGGTCTATCGTGGGACCTGTCGCGACCTCAGACAGCTCTTTAGAAGACCACGCCTTGAATTCCACATGCCATCGCACACTAGCGAGAGAGAGAGTACCCGGAGATCGTGAGAGCCGATTACGTTTCGTGCTTAAAGGAAAAACAAAGGAGTTAATAAATCCAACGGCGATCAATCAGATGTTCGAACTAGATTTCTCAGATCACAATAACAGCGGAAGGCATGGTTTTTCTAAAGAGGATAGACGATTCCTGGAAATAGTCGAGCAGGGAATTCATCAGTGCGAAGACGGCCATTACGAACTTCCGTTGCCATTGAAAACCGAGCGCATCGAACTGCCTAATAATAGAGAGACAGCTCTCCGCCGACTTAATCAACTGAAGCGAAGATTTCAAGCTCCACAGGGACAGAAATATAGAGAGGACTATGTAAACTTTATGAAAAACATCATTGAAAATGGCTATGCAGAGAAGGTACCGAACATGCACAAGTCAGAAAGGAGCAATGTCTGGTATATCCCGCACCACGGCGTCTACCATCCAAAGAAACCAAATAAAATTCGCGTAGTTTTTGATAGCACGGCGGAACATAGAGGCGAATCTTTAAACAAGCACCTGCTTCAAGGCCCTATGCCGCTTTCGAGAAGAATCCATCGCCTTTATGTGCGACATAGAAGCCATGTTTCACCAAGTCAGAGTAGACGAAAGCCATAGAGATTTACTTCGATTCCTCTGGTGGGAGGACGGTGACGTCACTAGAGAACCAGAAGAATATAGAATGGGCGTTCATTTGTTTGGAGCCACTTCATCGCCGGGGTGTGCGAAGTTTGCTTTGAAGTCAACTGCGAATGACTATGAGAGTGAATTTGGTGTTGCTGCCGCAGATTGTCTTCGAAACGACTTCTACGTTGATGACGGTCTCAAGTCTGTTCCCTCAATCGATGAAGCTGTAACGCTCATTTCAGATGTGAAGCAAGTGTGCAAGAGTGGAGGTTTCAACCTTCATAAATTCGTGTCGAATAGTAAAGACGTCATCAGAAGAATACCAGAGTCAGATAAAGCAGATGGCGTTAAAGAGCTCGATTTGGACCTCGATTCGCTTCCCTTAGAACGTGCCCTTGGTGTGCAGTGGTGTATTGAGTCTGACTGCTTTCAGTTTAACATCGTCTTACAGGACAAACCGTGCACTAGAAGAGGAATACTTTCTACGATAAGTTCGATTTTTGACCCTCTTGGCTTCGTTGCTTCGCTCTTGTTAGACGGGAAGTCAATACTTCAGGAGTTATGCCGCCTTCATGTAAGTTGGGATGACCTAATACCTAACCGTACCGAGACTGGAACTCACCGCCGCTGTTTGTTCTGTGAGGATTAGCCAGCAGTTGCGTCGGGAATTTAGTTATCACATTGACCAAGAGTACTTTTGAACAGATAGCAAAGTGGTCCTTGGATACATAAGCAATGAAAGTCGGCGATTTCATGTATTCGTGGCTAACAGAGTTCAAGAAATTCAAAATAGGCCTTCAGTTGAACAGTGGAACCACGTCGAATCAAAACAGAATCCTGCAGATGAGGCTTCGCGAGGTGTAAAGTCTCAAGAGTTGTTACATTCTCGTTGGATCAACGGACCTGCCTTTCTTTGGAAGACTGAACACCAGTGGCCAATAAACCAGGATCACAGTGAAGGTACCTTTGGTCTCCAGAATAACGACCCCGAAGTCAAGAAACATGTTACCATGGCAACAACACAAATCGTCAAAGTAGATTCAGAGAAAACAAGCCTTTGTGAGAGAGTAAAGTACTTCTCTGACTGGTATCGCGCGAAACGAGCATTTGCTCTGTGTATACGTTACATAAGAAGTTTGAGAGCGCGAGTACAGAAAAAGCAATGTAAAGAAGAATTGACACGAGAAGTAAAGGTCACTGATTTAGAGAGCTCAGAACGCGTTATCATTCGTGAAGTACAGACAAGTGCATTCAAGGAGGAGTTAGACGTCTTGAAGCAGATAAAGCGGAAGAATCCGGACCCTAACAGTAGAGTCTTTGCCCAACAGAGGAAATCTAACATAAAGACTTACACCTCACTGTACAAGCTCGATCCTTTTGTTGATGATGATGGAATTTTGCGAGTCGGTGGACGTCTCAGACGTGCAAGTCTGTCAGATGACATGAAGTTTCCCATCATACTACCAAGAAATGGTCACGTTACCACGCTCATTGTCAGGTACTTTCACGAACGCACAAGTCACCAAGGCAAGACCATGACGCTCAATGAAGTACGATCGAATGGATTTTGGATAATAAGTGGTTCAGTTGTAGTCAGTAGCATAATCTCGTCCTGTGTCAAGTGCAAGAAACTACGTGGAGCAGTTCAAGAACAAAGAATGTCACACCTCCCAGAAGACCGTTTAGAGACTGCCCCTCCCTTTACCTACTGCGCCGTCGACTATTTTGGGCCCTTTATCGTTAAAGATGGCCGGAAGGAGCTGATGCGTTATGGTGTTTTGTTCACTTGTATGGCTTCGAGGGCTATACACCTTGAAACATCTAACTCCCTTGACACAGATTCATTTATCAACGCCCTTAGACGATTTATCAATCGGCGAGGTCCAATCCGCCAGCTAAGAAGTGACCAGGGAACCAACTTTGTAGGAGCACGTAAAGAACTTGCACAAGCGTTGAGTGAAATGGACTAAGAAAGAATTAAAGCAAAGCTATTAGAAGAGCAGTGGAACTGGTTTTCCTTCAAAATGAATGTCCCAGCAGCGAGTCACATGGGAGGTGTGTGGGAACGCCAAATAAGAACCGTTCGGAGCGTTCTCTCATCGCTGTTAAACAATAATGGGTGACAATTAGACGACGAGTCTCTTAGGACTCTGATGTGTGAAGCAGAAGCCATTGTTAACAGCCGACCCTTGACAGTAACCCAGATTTCAGACCCAGATTCTCCAAGTCCTTTGACCCCGAGCCAGCTGCTAACGATGAAGTCAAAAGTTGTTCTTGCCCCACCAGGTGTCTTTCAGCCAGCAGACGTATATTGCAGGAAGCGTTGGAGGCGAGTCCAACATTTAGCGAACGAGTTTTGGTCACGCTGGAGAAAAGAGTTCCTGCTTAGTTTACAAGAACGTCGGAAGTGGACACGCCCAAGCAGAGATTTACAAGTGGATGATGTTGTAATCATGAAGGATTAGAGCCTACCTCGTAACGCTTGGCCGTTAGCACGTGTATCAGCTGTTTACCCTAGTGCAGATGGGCAAGTACGTAAAGTCCAGGTAGCTCTTGCGGATAGCCGCCTCGATTCCAAGGGAAAGAGGACTGGTCAATTACGGTACTTTGACCGACCGATCTACAAGCTGGTGCTTCTGATGAAAGTTAAGAACTAAGTGAGATCCGGGGTAATTCCCCGCCAAGGAGCCTTGAACATTGACCTGAACTTTGAAAAGAAAACATGATTATATGAACATTAAGTTGATTATGTAGTTGATTTCGTGAAATAATAATATGATTATTTCAGGGGAGCCATGTAAAGGACAAGACATAAGAACAATACCTTTCATTGATTTCGTGATTTTCATGCTTTGATCCTAGTTACTAGCGTAGATACAATGTTTACCTGATTCTCTATTGGTTTTGTAATGAGATATTTCGGCGTCCCCACGCAGGTATAAAAGCGCGCGTTAGCGTCCTTTTGGTCAGGAAAAGTCAAGTAGGATTCGCGTCGTGACATCGTTTTTGTGGTTTGTCTTAACCTTTGGTACAAGCGGGACCGATATGTAAGTGATTCCTTTTGTTATTTCTTTGTTAAGTTTCGTTCTTTAGTCTGTGGGCAAAGGTACACGAATGTTACTGTACAAGTATACAGATTTAAGCTTAATTGATTTATAATTGTTTCATGAGCGAAAAGCGGATTTGAACGCCTGTTAGAGCAACGCCCACACTTTTGCTTTATAGTACAAGGATTAAGATCAGATTTATGGAATTATTGTCTAATTTCAGTTTATGTAGCCTTTAATTAGATTTTACCGTCTTGTTATCGACCTAATCGTTATAGAATCGCTTTAATACCGTTTTCAAGTTTTAGTTTGTTGATTACGCGTTATTTGTCTTAGTATCGTCCTTTCGCCAAATTGATAGAGATTTTGTATTGTTATTTCAGTTTACGGTTAATCTTTGGTCTATAGATTTTGGTCTTTGGAATTTGGAATGAAATCACCGTTAACCGTCACCTTCGGTTTTCCGTGGTTTTCTTGTTTTTGCCGACCCGTAAAATAGTCCCTAATCTAACCTGCTGCGACACACCCCTCAAAGTTTCGTTTCTCGTTTGTTTGTTTGGGTCGTCGCCAGCCACAACTTTCCTGTTGGCAAAAAATATGAAACGGATAACTTTTTTCTGAAGCAATAAGATGTTTGTTAAATGTGTTTTTGACGCCTGCCCCCAAACTATCAAACCGTAAGATAAATAAGGCAAGATTAACGCACGGTAAATATTTATGAAAAAAAAAAAAACATTTTGTTTGGGGGGAGGGGGTAATAAGTTAATAGCCAGTGAGAAACTCATCAAAGTCTATCTACTGTGGCCTATCCGGTACCGATTAAATAAAACATGCTCCACTACAAGACTCAGTCAGAGAGTATATAAGAGAGATTTCTGTAGCCATGTTTTTGCAAATCCAGACAGATATACAAGTCCACGAAAGATAATACGCTTAGCCAATTCTCTTTTAAGGTTATGCACAGACTAATCACGACAAAGAAAGAACTACTGAAGTACAAATTAGCCTCTGATTACAAGTGTCCTTTCTTCCTTAATTAATCCTGATTCAATTGAACACGACCTTTATCAAGAGAGGATAAAGCTCTTATCCTTTCTTGCCTTTATACAATTGTCCAGAGCCAAAGCAATTCTTTTCCAAACCTTTAAGTTGGTTTAATGAATATCATAAAGAGAATGTACAACTTTAAAACAAGCAGATTAATTTAATACACTCGAAGACTCCTTTCCATTGCAAATGTGAAATTCGACTCAAAGCAATCTCCTTCTATTGCCTTTATTGCAAAAGAAATATTTATACACTTGCAAGAACATCGCAACAAAACCTAATTTAGATGAATTTTTACTTGACCTTTTTGAACAATATCGCATTGAAAATTGTGGCAAACTCTTGCTGGTTTTCACATGACGTCACTAAAATTCAAACTACAAAACTATCGATCCTACCGAGATTTTACTTTCACGATGTATTAGAGAAGCTGAAAACTAATTTTCATACAACTTTTCCCTTCAAATGGGTTCTTGGTTTTGTGATAGAGTACCCTTGAATTTCTAAGCTTTTGCGTGACGCGGCATTTACTTGATGGCCGATACAGCTGTCACATAGGTTAACAGAAATGACTATTTCAGGAATTTTCCTATCTAAACAGTTCATGTATTAGAAAAAGTATTACTTTAATATTTATTAGTTCTTCGAAGAATAAATTCACGCGTTTGTAGCAAAACTCGGTAACAGATGTGTCTGTTGGTTTCCGTCCGCCATGTTGGAGCTCATCCGGATGAGCACCAGCATGGTTAGTTGGTTAGCATTAGGTAACATCGGCTGAAGTCAGATTGTTTCTTTCAGTAAAATTACATGAAGAACAACTTAAGTCCAACTTTACTGTGTAATATAAAAGTGAAATAGAAAAACTCCACTGTGATGCTTTGAACCCGGATCACTTGCTTTATAGCCTACATCCATATCCACTACACCATCGAGGACTAGCTGCCAAATCCAGAATATACATTTTCTTATATATGCCGTACCCCATTACAATATTTAAAAGCTAACCGTTTTCAGTTCAGTGCTTAACCCTAATCACTGCGGATCAGTGCTTAACTCTCTCCTGTGTTCTCTCCATAACTGGCGCTCTGTAGTTTTGGTTTCTTCAGCTATTCTAGCCTCACTCTACATTCCAGTCTCTTCCATTATGAAAATAATGCGTTGTGTAAAATTCATAAGGTGTCCAATCTGGCTTCACTCTATGTTATCTAATGCTAACCCACCAGCATGGCGTCTCCATACAAATCTCTAATATATAGATTTAACCAGGGCTAAAAGCGAAGCTCCCATTAATAAATCTATAATTTAAATCAAACAATAAAATTGTGATCCACAAATCAGTTAAGTTAAGGGCACATTCATGTGACTTTTGAGGGAAAGGCTAAGTTATTTCCTACATCGAGTTGATAGCCTTATATGTACACCCAAAAAATAGCAAACATCTTCAATCACATTCAAGAGCCATAATGGCTCTTGATCACAGTAGATTAGGCCTCGAAAACAAATTCTTGGAAAACAAATCAGGCCGAATTTTTTTACGTTTGATAGGTTTACTTTACAAATTCCTTCCAACAAATCTGGGGGTGTGTAAACCAACCTTTTATACTCTTTATACATCACATCTGAGGTGAAACAGTACTATTTATCATACAGACCTCGGACAGAATGCGGCATTTCACAGTTTTTCAAGACAAATTGCACTTAGTCAATATTCAGAACGATCAATCGTGGGCTTTTAGCGAAACCGTTCAAAAGAAATTCCAAAATCATCCATACGGCTAGCCGGTTCTCATTTCTAGTGCGAGCTGTCAGTGTGGTCTAGTGTTTGAATGAACTTTAATACAGTTACGCTTCAACATAATGACGAATTTATTATTATAATTTTTTGTTATTTAATGGTTTCAGTTATAACGATGGGTAATCTTATAAAGCGTTTGATATGCGCGACACTTTTGAGTACTCCTGCAAGCGATGTTCATGAACGATGAAAACTAACGGCACGTACAAGCGATTAAAATTGCAAGAGAGACTACTAACAATCAATAAAAGAAATATAATTCGGTGAAACATTTACAGAAGCAACAATTTTCATTCACGTAGACAGGTATTAAAGTGTGTCTAAAAATCCTGAGTCTTTAAGCTTAAGTTAATTATGTTTTACTTTAAGCGGGCCTCCCGGTGTTTGCTTTTTTCAAAGATGAACTCCTCGAAGCAAGAAAATCGCTCAAGGGTTTCTTTCCACAGCCAAATTTATAACTAAATGTTCTTCGGAACGTTGTCTTTCTATTTGCGGTGAGAAAATATATCTGAAGGCTTTTTAAAGTTCTGTAAGCCAGTCCGGGATCGTTATCAAATTTGATAACCTGGACCAAAACAAACCTCGAGCCAATCGCTGTTCAAATTTTCGTTCACGTGACCTAATTAGGGGGAAAGCGTTCTTGAATTCAATATGGCGGACGATGTCGAGATGTTTTCAGAAATAGAAAGCAGTGCGGCGGTGACAGCAACTTATGTAAATGGCAATTTTTTATAACAGACATCTTGCAGTAGATTGTAAAACTGGTGAAATTGTATTTGAGACGCATTTTCCCAAATAAGACCTCTACGGAAAGCTTCGTGTATTTCAAACAAATCATCAAACTCATACATAATTTCTTTCTACTGAAATGTTCAGATTAAAGAGACACAGTGATGGATGACAATGGTTATTCTGTTAAGGACAGAGGTTTTATTTTTAACATCGTCTACAGAAGTTTGTTTTTTCGAAGTTCATTCTGCTTTTTTCCTCTTGTCACGAGGAGATGATGTCGATGATGATGGTTGTTGTCCATAGATCTGTCAATGAAACAAAAACGGAACATGCAGACAACGAGTATGCCTTCCTTTGATTAGCATATACAAATAACTGTTTAAATTTTTTATTGTACAGGTAGCGAAAGCCGTTGTAGCGGAAAACTGAAAATTTGCATATACAAATGAATGCATGTTTCACGTGTAAATATATTTTGCGTTACTGAAGTACAGAGTCGAATAGCACGAAGTGTCATATCTGTTGCAATTTAATTCGAACTCGGTCAAAACTTTTCGTAACGCGTACTATAATAGTTGAGCTTTATGCTAGAACTTTGGCTGTTGTTTGGCGAAGGGAATTTGACTTACAATAATTTTTGAAAGTCACTAAGTGTTAAGCGGTTTTGAACAATTTCAGCGCGCAGTCACTTCCTCTCATGTTTTCAGGTTTTCATGTTCTCATGTTTTTTTTATACGGCGCGTCAGAACCAAATCGTTTTATAACAACTACATTTCTTGAGCTTTTTATTGATACCAAAATGAAAGTTTTTGGTCAAGAATTGCGAAAGAAACGGATTTTCCAGTTTAATGCATGATTCACGTGTAAATAAATTTTGCGTTACTGAAGTGCGGAGTCGTATAGCACGAAGAGTCATATCTGTTGCGTGGTCTGGAGGTATTTGAAGACGCGATCTTGCCACAAAGGCGACTCAACTTTGAAATTTTGCTTCTATGGGCATCATCTGCCATCTCAGCACCTTGAGGAAGACATCAATCAAATATGGCCGACATTATTTAAAGCGCATTGCGAATAAAAATACCTGATATACTTTTTTCAGAGATTGTGCACAACAATAGAAACATGCTGCATCCAAAGCATAAACCTTGGATATAACGCCAGATTTTTTGCAACTCTCACAAAAATCGACAAGTACATTAAATTTAACACCGAAGTGGAAAAACATACATGATCTCGGAACAAAAATCTGATGAACGCTTCACTTTGAGAGGGAAATTTACTTCAATACGCGTGATACACATCTGCTATTTTGAAACATGTGAAGCTCCTTGGTCTTGCCGAACAGAACCATGGGTACCTGAGGAGTTTACACCGAATAAGATTGGACAAAATCTCGGATAAAGAAAGGCGAATACGGAAATTCCCAACTATTGAAATGGCCACCATGTTGTGACGTCACATGGTTATCAAATTTGATAACGATCCTGGATTGTAAGCTTATATCAAACCTGACACTAGGCCAGATCATTGACTCAAATCTTACAAACGTGCATAAACTTGCCGCATAAACTGTACTCGACTTCATGAAATGAGATATAACAAAAACAAACATCAAATACAATAATTACTCAGGCTTACCATTCGAGATTCAGTTCCTGAAAGCTATCAAGGAAGGCCACAGTTGCTTGAGACTTTTAAACCCTCTTACGCATTAAGCAAGGTGAAAAACGAAAACGATGCCGTCCGAAATCGGATTACCGAATTTTGACAAGCGACGCATTTCTCAACCAAAAACCGAATAAACAAACCAGCCATGAATAACAGGAGACTCTTGATGGTAGCTGTATTTCATTTTGTACATCCCGTGGAAAAAGACAGTTAAAAACATCACAAGTTGACACAAAACTCTGTAAGCTTCAGCGCAAGCTGTCAGAGTAAACAACTTTCAAGATGCTGCATAAATTTTCCGCATGAACTCACCTGTCAAAACTTGACCAATCAGAGTATAAAAATTGGACGCAGAGCGTGACCAATGCGTGTCCATGGTAAGAAAAGGTCTTCCCCGCCTGTATTTTTAAAAAATTGGCTGAATTTTCGCGTCCGAGGTCAGTTTGAAATCAAAATCTTAATAGTGCGGGGCCATAGTGACATAAACACAACATATTTCATATGAATCATTGGAAAAAATAAACTAGAGCCTGCGATCATTTGAAACTGGTAATTTGTCAACGGATAACTTCAAAAAATACTCGACCTTGATGGGTCGACACTTGAGCCCGCGGTACGGTCGGGTGATACTGGTCAGCGGATACCCTGTTTTGACAGCTGTCAATTGATCACAACATTGATGTGCAATTAGTTTTCTCTTGGGCTCCCAAACTGGCTAGAAAGTGTAAGAGTAAACATTGGTTTCCCTGTGGTGCGGACGGACGGTCGTTCGTTCGGTGTACGGTCACGTGATTACCAAATTTTCTGGGATGGGTAGATTACTTTAGCTATGGGGCTCCACTATAAATTTGGGTAAAACGTTTCTTCAAATATCTCGTATACGAAATATTCCTCTGGCCTGAATCTTGGCGAGGGTCTTTGCATATTTACCTCCTTTCATTTCCCAGATTCTGGACTTTATCTATTGAACGGTTTTGATTTTTAATTTAATCTATTTTGAATGGCGTGACACTGAAAACCAGCAATATCAATAAAAAGGTGGCAACTGACAGGCTTTCATCCTCGAATACGTTTTATTTCTACTGTTGCAATTTTTTGTTGTTTATTTTCTTTTTTGTGTGCTGAAGCTGTATTTAAGTTTTGTTACTTACTGACTTATTTATTATTTACTATTGCTGTGTATTAATGTTGACTGTTAATTTGTCGTCATTGAAAAAAACTTTCTGGCGCTATATAAATTGTTTAATGTTATTATTATTATTATTATTATTATTATTATTATTATTATTATTATTATTATTATTATATAATACCGCATAAGATGTGAAAAAAAATCTCACACCAATATAAGCACTGAGGCACAGTCGTACCAACTCCGCGGTATGGCCAATCTCGTTCGATTCCCAGAGTCCGTGTTACTCTTGTTCCGCTGGACAAGGATAACGCACGGACTCTGGGAACGAGATTGCGGTATGGCCAGTACCTTACACATGCGCAAAACCATAACCCTGATGAGCCCCAGTAAGGGCAAAACAGCTGTCCATGGCTGCCACTAAACGGTTGATATGGTATGCGCATGCGTAAGGTACTGGCCATACCGCGGAGTTGGTACGTGTGCATTCTCGTCCTCAGAGCCACTCGGCTTAATTTGTAACCGACCAGTGGCCAAAAAAACGACAAACTCTGGGGACGAGAATGGTACGTGTGCTTCAGTGCCTAAATTGGTATTGTTTTAAAACCATTCAGCCGTCCATAAAAGATCGTCGGAACTTGGAACTGACAGCCTGCTCAAAAGAGCAGCTGTTGCGTTTTAATAACTCACCAATCTTACCAAGAGCCTCTAAAAGCCTCTAAAAACACCTCTAAAAGCCGCCCCCCACCCCCTCGGAAATTGCCTCGTTTTTGAACTGCCTCCCCCCCCCCCCTCCCCACGGAATTTTCCTCGCCCTTAGGCTTTTAGATTGTACTCGAAAAAGTGGCATAGTATGATATTAGCAGTGCTCCTATATTTCTAAAATTATGCCAATAATTAAGCTTATTTTTGTAAATTATGCTTAATTTTAGCTAAATATGCAAAAAGTTATGCTTCTACCTTTTTCTTCAAATTTGGTAAAAATACTTCAATAACAATGCAACAAACAAGTAAATGGAAGAAACGTTTACCCTATTTACATGAAGGAACCTTAAGTGTGCACAATTCAGTCTCTGAAAACTACAAAAATTCAAAGAAAATACCAGCACACGGACGCTATCTTGGATAACAGAGCTAGTCAGTTATACGCATGTCTTCGATCCTGTGGAAAGATCCTAAGTTATACCTTTGGTACCCAGGTCCCATGAATGCGACAATAAGCAGACAAAAAGTTGATTTGCCCGTAACGCTTATCTCGGTCAAAAACAATTTGGTTGCATGATCAATAAATGACAATTTTGCGCTCCAAAACTAGCCAAAAGTGCAAATTATGCTAGCAGTGCTTTTTTCGGGAAATACATGCATTGAAAAATATGCTCGTAATAACGAATTATGCCAAAAATTATGCTAGCAAAATCTATTAAACCCTAGTTGCCCTCCGTGAGGGGTATGGATATTTTCTGCAACTACATATTGCACGATCGTTTCTTTGCAAAATAATAACTCAAAATGAAAGGAAAGATTTCTTGTAACCGGCACACACTGGATAGGGTCAAGTTGCAAATTTCATCTGTCATTAATTTACATTTCTCAGCAATAAGAGTTAAAATTTATCCTTTTTGCCCCCCTCTTCTTTGTAACGAAAAATTTCACCTTCTCTAACATCTTTTGAAAATGCACTGCTAATTATCACACAATTATTCATACCTGTTGGTGAACCTGCTGGTGAACCTGCTGGTAAAGGGAATACCATCAACTGGATTGTAGAACTCCTGCTATATAAAGGATGGTCTTTCTTGCAGAACCAGGTACATTTATACTTCCCCTCATCAGCCTCAGTAACGTTAAAAATGGTGATAATGAAATCTGTTTTGCATTTTGTCTTGGTTTTCCTTTCTTGAATTTCATACTTCTCACCGGATTTTAAGGACGTCAAGATGTTGCTAAAATACCACTGTAATTCGTTGTCATAACATTCGCGTAGTCGTACTGCAACCAGGCATCGTAAGCTGACGTTGGTAAAGGCTGTCACCAAAACTATGGGAGAAGAGATTGGCGGGGCGCGAGGACGAAGACCTATATTCGAAAATATGAAAAATATCATAAACAAATAATATTTTTAAAAAAATCGTTGCTGCGTTTCACTGGTGCAGCGTCAGTACAGCCCTATATCCAGTCCCTCCCATACTGAGTCCTGAGTATTTGTGACAATATAAATGTGGCAAATGGCAAATGGGGCATCACGATGATCATGGTTTTTTACTTTTCGATTGTAGCTGTTCGTCTGCTTTTCTCTTTTACGCCTTCTCTCCTATTCTCTTCAGTAACACGCCGTCCTTAATGACCCCTCAGCAAGTGGATGGAAACAATCCTTCAGCAACCGTGGGTGTTTTATATAGCACTCTTTTAACTGATTGTGTCTGCTAAACAGGTTAAGAACGCGAGGGTGGCTCAGTGGTAACAGCTCTAGCCTCCCACCTATGTGGCCTGTGCCCGATTTCCCGAGGCTACACCATATGTCAGTTTATTTTGCTGTTGTCTCGCCCTTGTTCCAAGAGGTTTACCTCTTATTACTTTCTCTCCTTTAAGAACAACATTTGCAACTTCCAATTTTATTATTGAGAAATCGGGCGTTTATTAGAGATGGGCGTCTAATATAATTTTAACAGTGTAGAGGGGGCGTTTATTAGATAAAAGGCTTTTATTTAGAAGTGGGCGTTTGTTAGGCCATTAACGGTATATATGTATCTAGGTATTTATTTTTAGGGTAGTTTTGTTTAGTGGTTTTTCGTATCTGGCCGTACAATCGCTCTTACCTAAAACACGTAATAGTATTTGGCAAGTATATCATTGATGTAGCTAGGATACATCTGCCTCAGGTGACCGACTGGTTTATCCTTTCATATCATTTCACTCCGGATGTCTCGTGTTAGTGGGAGTCAGAAGCTGGCTTTTAAAACATGAAGCACCCAATATTTAATTCCATCTGGATGGGATGTCTGTTCATTGCAACAGGACAACCCCAACGTTATGTTTCTGGGACCCATTTATGAACCTGGATCTAGTTGTTCGAGGGCCGATTAGCGCCAATGACTGATATTTCTTCTGTTCAAAAACACTTTCACAGATAAGGTTTCTCTAATTTTTAGAGCATCCATTCATCAAATTGTAGAAAAAAAAGAGTTAAACTGACTTTGCTTTCTACAGCTTTAACATCTGAAATCAAATTTTTCTCTAACCCGGTGGTTTTGAAGAACCCGGCCCTGATTGAAAACAGGGGTCTACGTAAGGGTTTAAACTAGTACAGAAATTTAGCTGGTTTTACCTATTCCGGTTTATTAGTGGCTTTATTTAAAGTAATCAGATCACTTACAATAATAATTCAGATAAATTGACAGACTTTTGTTAGTCGACCATCCAGTAATGTTGTTCGTTCCGATGCACTTATAATCCCCTTCGTGTTTTTCTTGGATATTAGGATTTCGAAGAACAGAAGATAAGGTGTCCTGTCCAACCAGCTGCTCGTAGAGGTAAAAGCTTTCAGATCCGTTGATGATTAGTTTACGATCTGGATTGTACCAAGCAACACGAGGACGAGGCCATCCCTTAAAGGTGCACTTAAGTTCTATTTGCGTCGTATAAGGAGAGATATACACTGGAGAACGTGTCTTAAATACTCTCTGAACCGGAACTGAAAAGCAATTTTTCGTCTTACTTTCCAAGCTGATAAGTTATCCATTCAGTTATTTTTAAGATAAAATGACCTCTTTCTTTTAAGTGACACTTTCCTAAAACAAACTCATGAATGCTTTACTGCAGTTCATATGTTGATTTTAAATTAGGGACTCAGTAAAGTGCGTTTGTTGAAGGTGATTCAGCCGGACGAAACTCCAACCGCTTTAATTTATGATATTACTCTAACCGCAAGGGTTAGCGTTACCATGCAATTAAATCTCCGTCAGCCACCAACGAGGTCTTCAGGGATCATTCATAATACATGTAAAAAGAAGACCAAAAATTATCCATCATGATGTTTTTATATAAACCATGAAATACAAAAGAGGAAAAAGGAGAAAATGCTCACTAGCGTATTTTATAGAGAAACATCCACGTGACTGATTTACATCTGTCGAATAGCTTTGTAGTAAGTATAGACCTTTACTGGCATTGAGGTTTCTTTCAAGGTCCTGCCAGGTCATGTCTTGCAATTTTCCACCAGTCTTACTCGAGCAATATAGAGTCACTTTAGAGTCTCTCGGCGTTACTGTTATCGTCTGAAAGGGGGGTTGACAAGTTTGCGCGGTTATTTCACAGTTCATGTCTCTTGTGGGTGACACGCCTATAGAAAAAAAAAAAGACTGCAGGAAATCTTTGTCTGTTTGCTCGTTTGTTTGTTTTTTCAAACATTTTTGTGAACACTCTTATCAAACATCCGCAGTCTCTCTTAAACAAACTTTCAGTCTCTAAGTACATTTCCTTAAGGGGGTGTGACTATCTGAGTAAACGTTACTAACCGAGGCCATGTATGATTGTTGCGGGTTGAGTGCACCGAGTGTAAAATCAGAGCACTAGCAAATACCAGTCAAAACAATAAATTACTATCTCTTAAGAAAACTAGTTAGGGAGGTTAAATCTTGCTGTTTATGCTGTATTTCCTCTCCATTTTTTGAAGAGTCCTTCGAAAAATTACTATCTAGCCCATTTTGAAGTCATTTTGATGTTGCTGGAGTTAGCTTTTCCAACCTATGACAAGCTGCCACAAGACGAGAAAGGTTCCAGAACCCTTTTGAGGGGTAGATTATTAAACCCAGGAGGAATTGTATGGAAAGCAATCACAAAGAATACAAGGATGTCAAATAGATTAGCAAACACGAATCACGGGTTAGTTGCAGGATAACATACTATTAGCTAATAAAGAAATGGCATGGCCAAATTTACACATTACACTTACAGTGGGTCAAGAATTGTAGATCTCTCATATTAGAGATGAAGCGTAAACTGTGTGACTCTCATTCGCTTAATTGTACGAACCCTCGATCTGCTCCACGGGGAATGCCGCCCAAAAGCCACACGAGTTTTTGTTCATTGTTTTGTTTCCTAATTACCCCCTATGCCTGAATGACTGGGTCCCAGTATAAACGGCCGTCTCTTTCAACAGTTTAAGAGACTAACCCTAACCTATTTAGGCGGTCAACTTTTCTTTCCAAAGCCATAAAGCAATAACTTGAACATAACAGAGGAATCCGTTTTATTATTGTAATATTAGCTTAAATGCGCTGGTCGTGACTTTAAATCTTATCTTAGAGGAGAAGAAGAAACGACCAAATAATAAGAGGAAGGATGAAGGAAAAACCTACAAAATAGGGGAGAGGGAATTCACAATCTGGAAAGAGTGAAGGGCAAAAATGAGCAATGATAGATTGTATACGATCCACGACTCGCATTGGGATAAAACTTCATTTTGAATTTCGATTGGATTGTTTATATTCTTTTCAAATGTTTTCCCGGAAGAGTTCGCTCTTAGTAACTGTGGAACATTGCCCTATGTAAATTCTCTCTTCTATCCTGGAGGGTAATATGAAGAGAAATGCGCGTATGATAAAGTGTTTGACTGTGAAAGGTTTGAACCCAGGAGTCATTTCAAAAGTAGGTTGAGTTTGATCGTCCGGGTGAACGTAGTCCTGAATAGGACTGTTGTTGTTGACAGTGACTGACGTTTCGACAACCTGTGCGGTAGTCATCTTCAGAGTCAAAGTGAGTTGTATCACGTCAGTTGATGGTATTATACTCTGGTTATTGATAACCAGAGTATAATACCATCAACTGACGTGATACAACTAGGAAAGTTACTTGGTCGTTGAAATGTACCTGCATTGGCGGATCCAGATCTTGAGATAAGGGGGGGCCCGGTCATCCAGACCCTGAGATAAGGGGAATGGGGCGGTCTAAAAAAATTTTTTTCTCGGCCCTTCGGGTCACAGATTGGTCAAAAAGTGAGGGGGGTGGGCTCCCCGGGCCCCTTCCCTGGATCTACCACTGACCTGTAAAGACATTTGAATGCAGGCAAGTTAAAGGACCTTCCAGGTACCATGATTTCTTTTAAAACAAGGGACAACCAAAAGCCGAAAAGCCTCTGTAGAAATTTCTATATGTACCCATCCCACATTAGTCACCTGCTCTGATGAGAGCCAGTTACTTGCCATCGACACCTTGTTCAGTATCGCTTAGTAATTAGTACGTAAGTACAGCCGACATGTACACTTGAGGCTCCGCCACTAAGAATGTCTTCAAAACATTTTCCAATAGAGAGAAGAAGTCGTTACGTCACGCTGTAAGGAGTGAAAGTAACCCCATTTCGGAGTGATTTGAACTCCAGACTGGGAGTAAAAGAACTCTTTTTCAGGAGTAAAAATGATCCCAAATTCGGAGTTAAATTATAAGTTAAAATAACCCCAAAAAAGGCGTTATCTTGTACAGTCGAACCTCTCCTTACGGACACCTCTCTAATACGGACAGTTCACTTGGTCCCGGGAAAATGCCCATACATTCTTTGTAAAAATAACCTCTATAATACGGACCCTCTATAATACGGACAACGGACACGAAATCTCGGCCCAGAGAGAAAATTCATACAAACTGAACCTCTTTATTACGGACACTCCAATGATGACAGTTCTTATTCAACACGATTTCCTGTTTGTCGTTACATATCAGAGTGTAATCAGTTGTCTCATTGCTCATACGATAACAGTATCATGTTAATCGGTAAAAATTATACTATCGACATGTCATTGCCATTTATCATCAAGATTTCTTATTCTTTGAAGACTCTCCAGTTGTTGCTTTCCTTTTTCTACCTCTTTTCTTTTCGACATTTTCACTTGAAAGACTATCTTTACGGACAGCTGGGTTTTCTGTAAGATCCAAACACTTCTCCAAACGCTCAATGAGTTTGTGCGGTCCAGTGAAAATATATTCACATGGGATCTCCATGCCTAATCCTGACAACTCCATTGGTCCCTGGCTTTGCAAGAAAATGTTTTATAAGTCCCAAACCCTCTTTCGTATTGACCAACATCAAAGGCATGTGCCCCACGACTCGTCTATCCTTGACCACGCTGACTGCATTTCTGTCTTTCGGGTTCTCAGGTTCTGGTTGAAGTTGTAGACTTTCTCCGTTGTGAGGAGTCCACCACCCCTTTTAGACATGAAACCCTCTTATCCATGATAGAACGCTTAATGATTGAGTGCTAGCCATATCTCGTTGACTGGTTTTTGAGACCGAAAAACTGAAGGAAAACCACTGAGGTGTTAAATGCAGAAATTATTCTTCTGTTGTTTCCGTTCCGCTAATTGTAGTTGTGGTACCGCTGGTTTCTGACTGGTTCCCATTTTTTAGAAGTGTGAATCGAAATTAGGCTGTCAATGAAACATGGTTACAGAATTTATTTCGTCACTTCAATGTCGTGAACGATATGCAATGGCGAAACGTAAGCGAAAAGAATTGACTTTGCAAGAAAAGGTAGAAGTAATAGATTTCAAAAACAAAAATCCAGCGACAGCACTGCGACAAATTGCAAATAAGTTTCAATGTGGTAAAACGCAGATCCAATCCATCCTCCGCGATCAACAAAACCTGCTCGATAAATCCACGGCTAGTGGAAATGCGACCAGCAAGAGAACTAGAACATGCAGATTTCAAGACATCGACTTGGCAATGTTGGAGTGGTTCAGAAAGGCTAGAAGTAAGAACATTCCTGTTTCGGGACCAATTTTACAGCAGAAAGCCTGTGCTGTAGCCGCTCAAATGGGCATGGGGCAAGAGTTTAAAGCTTCAAATGGATGGCTAGAAAAATTCAAGATCCGATACAACATTAAGGGAATGACTGTGGGCGGCGAATCGGGAGAGGTACGCGAGGAAACACTTCAGTCTTGGAAAGAGCGGTTACCAGTAATACTCGCAGGTTACAGCCCCCAAGACATTCTTAATATGGATGAGACAGCAAAATTCTACCTTGCGTTACCAAACAAGTCCCTTTCTGTTCACTTGGTCCCGGGAAAATGCCCATACATTCTTTGTAAAAATAACCTCTATAATACGGACAACGGACACGAAATCTCGGCCCAGAGAGAAAATTCATACAAACTGAACCTCTTTATTACGGACACTCCAATGATGACAGTTCTTATTCAACACGATTTCCTGTTTGTCGTTACATATCAGAGTGTAATCAATTGTCTCATTGCTCATACGATAACAGTATCATGTTAATCGGTAAAAATTATACTATCGACATGTCATTGCCATTTACCATCAAGATTTCTTATTCTTTGAAGACTCTCCAGTTGTTGCTTTCCTTTTTCTACCTCTTTTCTTTTCGACATTTTCACTTGAAAGACTATCTTTACGGACAGCTGGGTTTTCTGTAAGATCCAAACACTTCTCCAAACGCTCAATGAGTTTGTGCGGTCCAGTGAAAATATATTCACATGGGATCTCCATGCCTAATCCTGACAACTCCATTGGTCCCTGGCTTTGCAAGAAAATGTTTTATAAGTCCCAAACCCTCTTTCGTATTGACCAACATCAAAGGCATGTGCCCCACGACTCGTCTATCCTTGACCACGCTGACTGCATTTCTGTCTTTCGGGTTCTCAGGTTCTGGTTGAAGTTGTAGACTTTCTCCGTTGTGAGGAGTCCACCACCCCTTTTAGACATGAAACCCTCTTATCCATGATAGAACGCTTAATGATTGAGTGCTAGCCATATCTCGTTGACTGGTTTTTGAGACCGAAAAACTGAAGGAAAACCACTGAGGTGTTAAATGCAGAAATTATTCTTCTGTTGTTTCCGTTCCGCTAATTGTAGTTGTGGTACCGCTGGTTTCTGACTGGTTCCCATTTTTTAGAAGTGTGAATCGAAATTAGGCTGTCAATGAAACATGGTTACAGAATTTATTTCGTCACTTCAATGTCGTGAACGATATGCAATGGCGAAACGTAAGCGAAAAGAATTGACTTTGCAAGAAAAGGTAGAAGTAATAGATTTCAAAAACAAAAATCCAGCGACAGCACTGCGACAAATTGCAAATAAGTTTCAATGTGGTAAAACGCAGATCCAATCCATCCTCCGCGATCAACAAAACCTGCTCGATAAATCCACGGCTAGTGGAAATGCGACCAGCAAGAGAACTAGAACATGCAGATTTCAAGACATCGACTTGGCAATGTTGGAGTGGTTCAGAAAAGCTAGAAGTAAGAACATTCCTGTTTCGGGACCAATTTTACAGCAGAAAGCCTGTGCTGTAGCCGCTCAAATGGGCATGGGGCAAGAGTTTAAAGCTTCAAATGGATGGCTAGAAAAATTCAAGATCCGATACAACATTAAGGGAATGACTGTGGGCGGCGAATCGGGAGAGGTACGCGAGGAAACACTTCAGTCTTGGAAAGAGCGGTTACCAGTAATACTCGCAGGTTACAGCCCCCAAGACATTCTTAATATGGATGAGACAGCAAAATTCTACCTTGCGTTACCAAACAAGTCCCTTTCTGAAGCAGCAAAGCAATGCAGAGGTGGCAAACCAGGGGCACCCAACAAGGATATAGTTCAAAACCACTTAACATAACATTGTTGAACGTTTTTTTGGTATTTAAACGGTAGATATAGGCATATTTTTATCCCCTAAAAACTTTTCATCTGTTCGGATTTCCTAGCTGAAAGTCTAGTGATCCGAAAATTATAGGGATCAAAACTTACCTTTTCGAAAATTTCAGCCAGGAAAAGGCTCCCGAAAATTCTAGGTGGCCTTTTTTAGGGTAAATATCCGTTTAAAATGGGTAATTATACCATTTTGTAGATGCTCGAAAATCCTAGGAGAGGTAGGCAAGCAAGAAATTTTACAACAAATGTTCCGAAAATTCTAGTTCTCGAATCGTCTTCCGAACAGATATTTTCCCGAAAATTGCCGTTGGGTGTCCCTGGCAAACAATCCAAGGAGAGGATTACATGTGCGTTCTTTGTTAATGCCGCAGGGGGTAAAGAGAAACCGATAGTAATCGGAAAGTCAGCAAATCCCCGTTGTTTTAAAGGCATCAAAGGTCTTTCGAACCTTCCACGCACTTACTTTCATCAAAAAAAGGCTTGGATGGATTTCGATATCCTGGACCAAGTCTTGACAAAACTGAATCGGAGGTGTCAGCGTGAAAGTCGAAGTGTTCTCTTGCTACTCGATAATGCACCTTGTCACCCATACGACATGAAAGGCAAATATCCGAACATTAAATGTGTATTTTTTTCTCCGAATTGCACCTCGAGGCTCCAGCCTTTAGATTTGGGGATTATTCAGTCCTTCAAGCTAAAGTACGCAAAGCTGATGTTGACTCACGTGGTCAGCCTAATTGATGACTGTGAAACAGCTGGAGATGTGTGCAAGTCTGTGAACGTCCTACAGGCCATCAGATGGATAGCACAGGCCTGGGAAGCCGTAGAGCCATCCACCATAATCAAGTGTTTCGCTAATGCGGGAGTACTAGACAAAGAGAGAAATGTAGTTGAAGCTGTAGAACCCCCAAGTGACGAGGACCCATTTGCAGACCTGGAAGATGAGGTTTCTCAAAGTCTTCTTCCAGTCTGTCAAGAGTTAGGTGAAAACTGGGAGGAAAGGTTCCTATCAAGTTTGTCATCAGACTCAAATGGTGACAGTGAAGGTGCAGACATTGACGATGAAGAGATTTCGGAGCTGGATGATCTTCAAGCGCCAAAGCCGCTAAAAGTGAAGTCATATAGTGAGGCTTGCTCAGAACTTAACCATGTTTCTGATTTTTTTACTGCACAAGGTTAATCAAATTTGGCTGATGAGTTATGCAAGATTATTTCAAAAGCTCAGTCGTTGTATGTCAAAAAACGACTAGCGAATGCTGTTCAGAAGAACATTACAGACTTCTTTAACGCAAAATGAATCAATAACAAAGAACTTTCATTAAATACTCTACTGTATGTTAGTGTTCGCTACACTTGTTACTGTTCTATTATGTTACTGTTCGGAAACTGTATTATAGTTTGCCATATGTTTTTGGAATTGTACAGCTTGTATTGTAATGATTTGCACTGTCCATTAAACAATTCAAATGCACCTCAAAGCCTTTTTTGGGCCAATTTTGACTTAAAGAACACTTAATACCATCAATGGAGCCTCTAAAGTGACGTAATATTCATGACCTCTATACAACGGACACCTCTCTAATACGGACACTTTGCTCTGTCCCTTCGGTGTCCGTATTAGAGAGGTTCGACTGTACCTAAAATTTTTACTCCATTTTTGGAGTTATAACAACTCCCTAAAAATTACAGTGTGGACAATTGACGTAATTCTTCGAGAACTTAAACCCATTCTCTGTTTTTCAGCATCATTTCGTTTTGTTTTATGATGTATTGTAAATGAGAGGTAGGCTATACACATTCGGACAAGACCATTTTACAATAATTTCAAGTTCCAACTCGACATAGGCCGCTAGATCATTCATTACGGGCCGGCTAAACTATTTGGGCCGTTTATTTAAACGGAGTTTAGCCATTCAATAACAAAACTGCGCTAAGACATTTTCAGTTTCCGCAAGGCTTTTGTCTAAACACCATGCAATTTCTTGAAAGCATACAGACTAGACAAGAAAAGCATTTATTTTCTTAAAGTTAACCAGAGGATAGATAGATAGACTTCTGTCCGAGAAAGACTTAGATTAAATGTTTAGCTAAACCATTTATAATTTGGCTATGTAATTTCTTTATTAGCTATGCTATCCAACAACTGACCCCTAGACTATTTTTGTACTTGCTTGGATCGATTCGATATCCTTGTCTTGTATTGACCCTAGTTTAATGGTCTTAGCTCCCCGAGTCTCAAGTAGCTTAATTAGTGGCAGAGAATCTGAACTTACCATAGTAAAAGAAGGTAATAGCTAAGGACTCCTATTACAAGTATTCGGATTTTTTTCTTCCCAGCCAAATGTATCACTGACTGAATAAACATCTTTCTCATCCTAGTATTTTTTTGTTTAGGCTCGACTTCCGCAGCTCTTTTTCCTCCCCGAGAAGAGGAAGGAGGAAGAGGGGTGCGGACTCATTTCCTGAACGGTACTGGTATAAATCGAGCCTACTTTTTGTATTGCCAGTAATACATTTATGGAAAATAAAACTTGTGGGTTTAAAGTGTTCAGATCGAAAACACCGAACTATTTATCTGCAGTTTCTTTTTTCATTCGCTGCAAGAGAAGATATCCTCTCTTGGCTGCAAGAACTGTATCCTCTCTTGTCCGCAGTCATTTGATAAATGACTACCCTTGTTTTCTTCATACTTGCTGTTGAGCCTAGATTTATGAAGTTTATTTCTAAATTTCAATAAAGATAAAGTAAAAGAGATTTTCACCTTCCTAAAGAGTAAGGCTTGAAGGGAAACAATTTAACTGACACTTATAAAGTATACAGGAATTGCTTACTTCAGGTTACTTACAAAGATAACGTACCTTGAATCCAAAGAATCGTCAAGGAACAAAACATATAGAACATAAGGAAACAAAGTTTGAAATCTTTTTGCACGCAGTATTTCTTCATGTCTGCTGTCCCATTCGTTCGTGAGCAACAAGCATGTGTTTTGGTGTTGATAATCAGCTTTCTCAATTATTTCAATGCACTGCGTTTCTTCATAAAACCTAATGATAATCAATGTCATGATAATCAATGTGAGATACTGTAAAAACCCGCGTGTAAGATCCTAGTGGTTTAAGGACCTGCTGCCAGAAACTTGCCACTTTAATGCCCGAAAATATAAGAAACAAAAGCCAAGCAAAATCAAGCAGGTTCTTATATGTGGGTTAAAGTTGAATTATGATAAACATTTTAACCAAGGAGTTTGACTTTGAGATTACAAACTGGTAGTAGAAGACAATACCGTGCGCGCCAAACTGTAATTACAATTCCCGCAACAAAAACAGGTTGTAAAGTAAAGATTGTATTATTGTCTCCATGGCCCTTACATAAAAGAAGTTTCCAATGTAGAAGTGTGAATAATGGCCAATTTCAAATTTCTTTTCATAGAAATTTATAACCTATTTAGCCTAAATTGCTAATTGATAACTACCCAAAAAATACAAGAACCTCTTTTGGCAGACTTCAAGAAATATAGGTTCGTACACGCGAGTTTTTACTGTATTTCAACACAATATTTTCACAACTCTGTTTAGAAGAGCTGTTTTGATTAACAATTTTTGTTCGGAAGGACCGTGTTTCACGTTTTTAGCTTTGGTGTTCTGACTCAGGAGTTATTTAAACCCCAGGGGGTGGGGAAGATACTCAAAAATTTTTGTATGGGAAGGCTCCGCCCGAGGTCCAACCCCTTACCTTCTTATAATATACCATTTTTGACAGAAAATGTCCCCCTTTCGTATACTTGCTATTGACTTAAGGTACACCTTTCATATACCTAGTTTAGAACTTTGCATAGCTTTTACTGCTGTAATTGCACTTTCTTTAAAATGCCGTTTAATAAATCACAAAACCAGAAAGCTTCCACAGCCACAAAATGCATCTGTTAGCCCTTCTGGACCCGCTTTTTACCGACCGAAATGACCGATCTCCCTACCCTTTCATATACTTCAACAAGTGAAATCCCTACCCTTTCATATCCCCGACCTGAAGCCTGAGAAAGATACCCATTTCGGGCGGAGCCTCTCTGTATATACCATTATAGGGAGTACCTCCCCTAGGGATCAAATCCCAACAGGTACTCGCTTGTAATGGGACGAGGATGCACTTAGGTACATTAGAATAAATTAAAAGCTTGAATGTCACAAATTTAGGAGTCGTTTTGAAGCGTTTGGGCTGGTTTTGCTGTTCTGTCTTAAAGTTAAGACAGAACAGCAAAACCAATCCAGATCGCTTCAAAAGAACACAGGAATACAAAATACAGCAAAGGTTGTGGCACTGCAGTGGTGGTGGAGGCGGGGGGGATCAAAAGGTTTTCGGTGAGCGAGGCTAACCGAGAAAAAGGCCAACCCCCGGCTCGTGATTTTTTTCATTTTCATTTTTCTTTTCTTTGTTCTTTAACTGTTTCACCCATTTTTATGCTTTTCTCCCTGACTAAGGAGTCTGATCCTAGACTACACCGCCCATTTCATATTTGAACCTTTCTCCCTTCCTGGGTTAAACAAGTTGTTTTCTTGGAAACATATTCCGGTTGAACGTGCTGTATTGTCTTCCAAAATAGAACATACATTGAAATTAGAGCCAGGCTGCTAAAATTTACTGACAGTAATTGCCATCTGTCAACTTTATAGTGCCTTGCGCTTGAAAGATCAGTCAAAATAACTACAAATCCATTTAAAACATCTCCTTCTCAGTGATCAGGTTGAACGATCAACTCCGGGCTATCAATATACAGAACGAAGCGGAACTGAAATAATGCACTTTCTGTCTAGTACCATAGACGAACAATGACGTTAGTTAAAACGTTTTTCTCCCTCATTTGACATTTGCCAAAATTAGCCCTATATTTATACGCAGGTTTGAGCAACCAGCTGCTTTGCTCGCTTAACGATCGAGGTTTCAACTCATCCTGAGGAACTTGTTTCATGGGTATAAAGAACAGGAACTCCATTTGTATTTGAAGCCCTTTTATGTGGTGTTTGGTGCCCGCTAGGCAGCTTCAAGACACAGGAGCACCCAACAACCGAATGTTTCCAAATACGCCAGAAGTGTATCAAATGGTTTTCTCTATGCTTTAGAAGCCTGTTTGGTTAATTTGGAGTTGCCATAAAAACTGTTTATCTGTTCGTATGTTTTAGGGGAACTTTGGTTGTCACGAAAGTCTTAGGTGGCTTTTTCGTCTCATCGGAAAGTATTAGCTTTGCTTTCATTAGAAAATTATAGGGGACGTTTTGTCCTTATACCAAAATTTTTAGGAGGCCTTTTTTTAACAATAATAGCAATATCTCGGTATCAAAATGTGAATAACACAACCTCCAAATCCTAGTTAAGCTATTAGAAAACCTCCGAATCTTTAAGACAAACGGAACTGTTATCCAAAAAATTTCAGCTTTTCTCAAGCTTTAGAAATTTCAAGGTAATATTTGCTCCTTTGAACAGTTATTTTACAGAAAAAAGTCGCTGGGTGCCCCTGAAGACAACTACATCGAGTTCATGTATTTATACTGTTTTGAGAAAGTGTCATTCTCAATAATTGTCAAAATATTCTCACGTCTTCTTGTCTTATTTCTTTAATAATAAAGAAGGTCAATTCAGATTTTAAACATTCTTTTAGCTTAAAGCTTCAACAAATTGAAAGCATGCCATGGGCTACTCGAACGGTTCTCGTCCGGCCTGCTAAGGCTACCCTAACTGCCCTCAGCTCCGCGAGTTGATTTGCTTCCGCAAGATTGTTCGCATAGAAATGGTTGAACGAGAGTTTTCAGAGGAGAAGTCCTTAATTACTTACTCGTGGGAGACTGTGTCTTGGGTACCGGCTTGACCACATAAACAGAACCTACAGTGGCCCCTCACTACAGTATTTTATCGAAGCTCACATTTGGTTCATATTTTCCAAACGGAATTTAATTTGACTACTTCGACGCTACCCCAATTATCGGTAAAGGAAGATCTTTCTTACAAGTAGTTACAATTTAACCCTGCCAAGCAGCCATTTACACATGTTTGTTACACATAGAAGCAATAACAAGAACAAAAATAATGTTTCGTTTACCTACCAACAGAATCAACTCCGAGGTTAATAGACCGACAGCTAGCGGAGTTTACACTGTAATTGATCACAAATGGCCCGGTTTATGAATGATCCACCGTTATTTGCCTTCGGGCAGAAAACGTCATCTAGCCGCAGCAGAGATGATTATCGTTCACCTGTTTATATAACAGTCAAACCTTTAAACGGACACCCTTGACAAGAAAAAAAGGGGGGTCGAAAAAAAAACCTGGTCTATTACGGAAATGGTTGTGTGCGTTTGACAAAGTTCTGGATTAACTGTAGTTTCTTAATGTTGCGTTTGCTGTTATTCGATCAGATAGAAGAGCAGAATAAAGTTTGCTGAAAACAAGGGAACTTGATAACAGGAGAGGTAATGTGCTTTTATCTATTAAATGTTTAATTCTTTTTATTTGTATAAGTTTTAGCGGGCCGGTGGAGACTGTTTTAGTAATATGGTTATTATAAGTAAGGGACTGGTCAATATAGATGCCAAGATCTTTAGCAACACTGACAGGTACGATGGTTTTACCAAGAATGCGAAGCATTGTTTTCTTTTATGATCGATCGTTTTTCTTTTCTTTTTTTTAATTTTTAGGAAAAAAACCAATGCTGTAATATTTCACGTTAATTTTTTTTAAAAAATGAAAAGTCCGCCTGCTAAATTTGAGAGTTTCGAGCTTTGTATTCCCGGAAATTTTCTTGTCACTCTTGAAAAAAAAAATGCCTCTGTGTTAGAAAAGTAAATTGCAAGCCGTTTTCAGTAGATATTTGCATTTTAAAAGGTGAAGCGGTATATAGATGCAAATGTTGGTAAAGCTATAGCTCAGACGTGTGCTTTCATCTTTTATCAGGTCTCGCACAAAAAATTGTGTAACTCGCGTAAAGAGTAAGACGTGTAATCAAAAATTTATGTTTCTACGTTATTTAAATTGTGTTTCAAGGAAAATAATGAGCTACTTCCATACAGATAGCATAAAAGTCTAAACATTTGCTGAAACTTCAACCTCTTTAAATTTTGGAACCTGAACATGGCCAAGATTCGAATATTCGCAACCTCCCGTTAAATTGTATTCTGTCGCTAAGTAAACCATCCGGATCCATTGGGAACAGCGTGGATGGAATTTACCCCTGAGCTATTTCCTTAACTCCTACGACATTTTGTTTACTTCCCTGAAGGTTTTCTTTTTTTTTCTTTTTCATGATGACATATTGTACTACCAACGTGTGACATTGTAATATAGTGCCAATTGACAGCTTTTCTATTACGAATATTTGACAAGGAGCAACTGACCTTAAATCACCAGGCGGTGTGCGTCACGACCCACAAAGGTTCACGGGTAAAACTGTTTCTGTGCCTCATTTCAATCGTGACACGGTCGAGTTCGCATCTCGTAAGAGAAATGAATCAAACCCAGGAATCAAAACACTGCTGCCTTTTCCGAAAAAGATTACGGAAGAGAGCGATTTCTAGAATTTTCAAGATCTCATAGTGGCCTTAGATGCTTGCTATTGGCTTCACAAGACAATTTCAAGAAGTTTATCGCGATTCGGAGACGATCGTGCGATCTAGCCGACTTTGAGCCGCGACTAATTTCCTGCTTCTCATAAGATTTTATGTACTGTTTGGTTTATATGTATGTTTTTATCTCAAAGTGAAAGAGATCTGTAGTTCATACCTGGATTTGCTTAACTAAAAAAAAATTCGTCCATTAGAGGTGTTTATATATTTGCTGGACTTTGTTACCGGCAAAGCAGGGGGAGCGCGTGCAAACAGCTACATCGTAGGTGAGAAATCGTGACTCATAACAATTTTATTTTCATCGACAAGTTTATATTATTTTGAAAACAGTGCCCGTTTGAAATCCTTATGCGCAAATAAATCTTCTATCAGGCAAGGGGAAAACAGACCGAAAGAGCCGAACAGCTGCAGCACAATTGGAATTTCACCGAAGCTACAGTCGCAGAAATAAACAGTGAAATAAACCACGATCTTGTCAATCTTGTCTGTGCGGTCATTAAAGTGAGCGTAGTATATCGATTTTGTTATAAAATAAAACCTAACCTCACAGTTTTAAAATCCTGTATGATGTTGTCTGGATCTTCGATAATGGTTTTCTGTTTTGGTAGAGATTTATAACAATTTATTCCCTCACATAAGTTTACATAAAGATTTGCATACACATAGCACACACCGCATGCAAATTATTTTAAAGTCACGCTTTCAGTTTCCGCACTGGGTTTCTAAAAATGTTTTTTTCCAAAGGTTATTACAATATTCAAACTTATTTACCTTTTGTGGTTTAAAATAGAACAAACTCTTCCTGGATTTGGCGTTACTCGCTTCACGTCGGCTTCCGCTTCGGCATGTTTTCTCAGCCCGTTTCCCGGGAGTTGTGCCACTTGGCTAAGACGATGTCTTAATTCCAAGACACTTTCAACGGCTCATAACGGGAAAACTAACAGGGGTAGACCCGGGTAGACCCCGAAATTTGCAAAGAAGAAAGGTTGAAGTAGCAAAATGCCCAAAATAATTCGATAAAACCGCTAACAGTAACCAGCAATACATCCAAGAAGAACGGCAAAAACAACACTCAAATAATCATGGCGGCCTGCACACAACCGAGCAATTCAAACTTGTCACAAACGCTCAAGAAAGCAAAATATTTGAAAGAAACGCAAATGCTATCAAGATAAAGTGTTCCAAAAACTTTCCACGGCGGTATAGCGTCGAAATTACCAACACAAGCTTGGAATAAAGCGAAAATCTCACCACATATACCTCTGAAAACGGCTCTTTCCAAGCGCGAAAATCACTCTACAAATGACGCATTCTGATTGGTCGAATCTCGTGACGCACACCGCCTGTTAAATCACTAATATTTCACCAATATTTCACGTGAAACCTACAAAGTAGGTGTCATATTTCTTTAGACTTGTGTCGTGACGCGTTAACCTTTTTCTCTACTTTAAGTTATCCATGGAGATGAGACTGAAAAGATACCCTTACCTGGAGAAAAGCTTTCTTTCGTCCCAACATAGATCAAATGAATCAATTGTCACATTCCTTTCCTTCAAAAGAGATTTGATGAAGAACACGATTCTTCAGAGTTCTTTCTTCTGTTAGCTATTGAGACTGATGTGTAAAGTATTGTTTTATAATACGAGGTTAAAACTGTGGTAGGTGTTGTTTATTACACAGGGGCAATAGCGTGAGTTTTTGGGGTTGTGGGCACGAGAAGAAAAGTCAGAGCGACGAAGAAGTTCCAAACTGGTTTCATGCTCCCCCTCCTTCCTGAATTTCCAAGGAGCATTTTCAGTAAATAAATACGAAGGAAAATGCAGCTTTAGCTTTTTCTTTTACTCCATCTCTGGTGTCAGATCGGCAAGGTACAATTTGTACGGAAAAAAGGGTAAAACAGTGACGACATCAAGGAAGTTACAAGCAAAGGGCGATACGTCTTCCCTTCAGACGGGCAAACAATTAACGCTATCAATATCCTTGTGCTTGTGCATGTGCAGAATTACAAGAGAGCTCGATCTCTCGTCCGTTCGTCACCCCACTATACAACGTTTCTTGACATTCGTTTATAGAATAATAAAAATTTTCCTTTGTGTGTTATTCATCTACTTATTTAGTTGCTGTTTTTTTTTCTCCGCTACTATTCTACTTGTCTCCACTGTGTTAAAAATATTTTATGGCTAGGGGTTAACACGAAAACGTTTGTTAATTTAGCTCCCACACATCCGTGTTATCTTAATGTATATGTAACAATTTCTTTTCTTCTTTCCATTAGCCATCGAAAAATGTAAAATTCTGTAGTGGGATGTTATAATAAACACATATGACTGGTCCCGAAATTTGGGTAACAGTAGCGGACTGTTACCCTCTGACGTCATAGATGTGTTTGTTGTATTTTTTGTATGGTAAAATCATATTTGAAAAATAATTTGCTAGTCACTTCAAAGACCTAACTTCACAGAGGTCAAAAAGTTTACAGGTGGATTCATATTAACTTCAAAATTCTCTTTTCTGTTCATGAGAAGGGTGATTTTCGATCTGGAAAATTTACAATAGGCTCCATCCTTGCCTCGTGCGACAGAATTTTTTGGGAAGACGATTATAGAATCTTTTAAAATATTTTTTAGTAGTAGCCCGACACAAATTAATAGGAATAGAATAATGCAAAATGTCGCAACAAAATTTGGACAGACATTTAAAACAAGAACACGAAAATCAGCTCAATGTCCCTGGCTGAAATTTTGACGCGTAAAAAAACGTTCCTCTACATTCTTGAATTTGCTGTTTAGGGAAAAGCGTGTGGCGAATAACTACGAACTTTCAGGCCGGTAGGGAAGGGGGCTGTGACGGGAGTACTCGCACCCCCCTCCCCCTTCCCCCACAGGCGCCAGAGGTGCACCTTTTTATTGATCAGCAACTTAAAACAAAGTGAAGTAGGAGTATTGTTCTATTCTAATATACTGACTGTGTACTAAAATTGAAAATGCTGTAAAACAGATCACAAGCCTGACCCACCCTTTCCACAAAACGTGTTTTAGCCTTCGTAAAGTATAAAAAGGGGATTTGGTGTCCCTACAAAACATTTTTTCATAGCTCAATAAACTTCCCTTTATCCGGAGTTTGTTTGCCATAGTTTTCTGCAAAGTGTTGGATCTGAATTCAGTGTTATTTTAACAGTCGGCGAGTATGAGATTCGCCGTCAGCTTTGACATGGTGGACCCAGCTCTTTGTGTTGCTTGGAGGATATTAAAACTCCTCTTAAAGCTATAAAAACTCTTGTTACTGTTAGCTTGGAGCTTGAAACAGGGACCGCACAACAGTATTAAAAAGCAAGTGATACTAAAAAAAATCGAAGTTGTTTTTCTATTTAACGTTTTACCGAAAAACGGATTATTCACGGGGGACAAAGGTTGTTAATTAACTTTTATTACCAGTATCCCGGCGCGGCAGTGAATGACGAGATATAGATTTTTGTTTGCTAAGCGGACTTCACAGGAAAATGGCTAAATTCATGATTGGTTTCAGTGGCTGTGAAAGTACCATTATTTTATATTCTACCGTACATTTGCAGCATTGAAAGTGAAGCTACTGTTCTTCTTTTCTTTTGTTCTTGCATCAGCAGCTTTAGTTCAACATGGAAACATGGCGACGTTTTTTGTTGCTAATAGTATTTAAGTTTCACCATACCATGTTAGTTTTAAATGCATTTCTAGCCATTTCAGAGGGCTTAGTCTCAGACAACCAAAGTTCCCCCCACCCCCAGAGACTTGCGCCTTCGGCCTCATTTGGTCCGTCTCCTCGTTAGATCACACCGCTCCGTAAAAAAAAAACACCTGGCTACTGGCCATGACTTTTAATTTGCTAGGCGGTGACACTAAACTTTTTCACTTTCTGAATTGCAAGCCCGAAACTGGAGAGCTACTTCTTTCGCCATCATAATTATGGTCTGGCTAATATATTTTTTAAATCTTTTTGTCAAAGAATGGCATTTTTATAGGCAATCATACGACTTCGAGTTCAGCTTGGAATTTATTTGCGCGAGCCTGTGTTTTTCAAAAAGTATCAAAATTGCATGAGCTAGCCATTTTTCCACTCGCAAACTTCAAGGTAACCAACCGCAGATTTCTAGGCACCTGATTGGTTATCAACCAATCAAAGTGCTCCATTCTCTGAGATATTTGCAATTTGTTTCCCTCTTTTTGCATTATCAGTTTCCTCATTTTTGCACTCTCTCAGCCGATCAGATTCAAGATTTGTTCATGTATATTATTTGAAAGTAAATTGTGGGTACGGAGTGTCCCTTTTTTACAGATTCGTACTGACTGATGTTATGAGAACATCGATCACTGTTCTCATTATGTTCCCAGTTCTGATAAAAGAACAGCAGGCTCTAAATCTTCAAGGTAATGACTAGCATGTAAAATTAGTCAGCAATTTTAAACAACAGTCGTTCGCGTTCTGATAGAATCGTTGATGAGAACAGTAGTGTTGTTTTGTACCCTTGAAACTCCCCCCTTAGTAACTCCCTGGTTGCTCAAGCGTTGCAAACAAAAAGTTAACATTAATCACTGAAACGATTTCAGCGAAAGCTTTGGATAAGACCTTCTTTTATTATACAAAGGACTGATAAACAAGATAGGTATTCAACGCTGGCATAAGGGATCTAGTTACTGTATATTACGTTCTCCTGCGTTCTCCTTTTTGAATAACTGTTTTTTTTTTGTTTCCTAAAATGAACCGTTCAGGACTGTAAAGCATGTCTTTAAAGATAATTTTGTTTCAGTTGTCGTTGTTGTGTTGAAATTTGGTAGTGATCAAGGATTTTGTTTCAAAAGGACTTTAGTTGCTGTTTTAAGGACATTTGTCTAATGTGTTTTTGAAATCAGTCTTATTAAACTAGAGACAAGGGCGGCGCTACAGGTGGGGCATTTTTTGGTACAACTCAAAATTGCGCAGAAATACTTTAGTGTGGCAAGCTAAGATCCTTGGACCAGATGATCATACACTTAATGAGGCGATTTAATGTATTAGAATTCGTAAGAGAAATATTCTGTGATTTTATAAATGAATCAAAATCCTACAATGTTTTGAATTTCTCTTGACCTGAGACAATGCGACTTAAGAACTTTTAAGTATAGTATTTCCTTGCGTGACATGGGCCGTTGCATTCACCTCAGCCTGTTGCAGAGAGAAAATTGAGATGGATTCTCTCTTTGCTAACTTTAAAAGATGGTGCTTTGATTCTATACTGGATCCATACCGGTTTCCACCGTTTCAGTAGGGAAATCGGTCACATTTTTCATATTAAATATATTTAAAAAAAAAAAACACTTTCCAAGTTGAAATCTGGCCAATATCCCATCTGAATGACTGGGAAACTCAGGAAAGGGGACTTTAAGGATTAAAAATCCGATTAATTTCATGGGGGATCCAGCCCCCGGACCCCGCTAAAAGCTTGCGCCTTCGGCGTTCGTTTAGGAAATCGGTCAGTATTTATCCTAGATCCGCGCCTGTATAGCCTCACCCCCATTAAGAGTGGAAAGTAGCAGTGGAAACGTCATGTACACTGAATAGTAAGGTGTTATTTCCGTTTTTCAGGCCAGTTAACAGTCTCTCAGACAGGACAGGGTATATTTTACGTAAATTTATTCTTCTATCCGACAGCACGAGGTGTGAACTGTCATGCCATTTCTGTATCAATTCTGTTGCACCGGCAATGTTAACGCTTTATTGATGCTGTTTTTCAGTTACCCTTTAAGATTGTTCCCGTAAGAAGTTTCAAAAACACCAGGATTTGCCAACAAGAGGAGCTGTGGATCTTGAGCAGTTCACAATCAATGGAAGCCAGTTTCTTGCCTTCGCCGACTCTAGAAAGGATACTAATAGATACAACACAGAATCATTCATCTACAAAATGAACAACTTTACTGGAAAATTTTCTTTCTACCAAACTATCAATACTATCGGAGTAGAAGATATGGAACATTTTACAATTGCCGATAAATATTATCTTGCCTTTGACAATTTCCAATCACATCTACGCGGCGACTGAACTCAGTTCAAGTTATCAGTAGAACAGACAAGAGTTTGTTGTTTTTCAAAACGTTGCAACGAGAGGAGCAAGCAAATTAAAGTTCTTTAAAGTAGGGAATGAATCGTTTCTTGCCATTGTAAATTTGGATAATGTCGGACAGGAAACTGTAGACTTAGTTATTTACAAGTAAAGGAACAACTCGTTCGATAAGTTTCCGGAGATACCCCCAACTCTTGGAAAGTTTGGAGGGGCCGCGTCATTTGCGATTAAGAATAAAACGTTTATTAGCTTTCGCGGGTATTCTGCTGGAGGTGAGGAAGTGGTCAGGGACGGGGTTCTCCAGACTACAAACCATACAAACGTATGAAGCTCGAGATGTGAAGTCGTTTCAAATGAATCGTCAAATATTCCTTGCAATTGCAAACTAAATTGGTGATGGAAGGAAACCCAATATTTTTACGCGGAATGGAAATGAGTTTGTCTCATTCCAGTCACTTTTTACTTTTGGAGCCATTGCCTGGCATCCATTTGTGATGTACGGTGAAACCTTCCTGGGTTTAGCCGATGCTTATGGAAACTCAATTGTGTATCAGGCCATTGGATCACGGTTCGTGAAGTATCAAGAAATTTCAACTCCGTGGGGCTCATGGTATAACTGCATTTGCGCACGGAGGTCACACATGCCTCGTTCTAGTAACAAAGAAAAGTTCAATAGCACAGTATACAAGTTCAACTAAAAATGTTGCCTAAGAAACTTTTATAGAGCAAAGAATAAACCATGTAACATGATATGTCAACGTTAAGTCTGTAGTAATTGATCGCTAAATATATGTATAAAATAACAAAAGAAAAAGTTGAATTTCAAGGGTTTTTTATAACACATTTTGGTCAGTACCAGCCATAACTGATACAAGATAAAACGTAAGATATCAAGAAACAAAAGATAACCTGCGAATGCAGCCGTCTCTCCTCGCTCCTCTCCACTAGGGACATTTCGCGAGACGTCTGCGATTCGGCTCCAAAAATTCCGTACTAATGACGTAGATTTGTCCGGATTTTGGTCAACAAGCGCTGATTTGCCGACGTAGTATTGTTATTCTTTTAGCTATTGTTTACAAATGACAGACCAAAGACAAAAGATCACAAAGATCAAATGAAAACGCCATGAACCTAGTAAAAAACATTCGTATTTTCTACAAGAAGCATTCGAGCTTTGCTACGGCTTGTTCGGAGAAGAACTCAAAACTTAACGATAATAGACTAGAAGACGACAGAGCAATATGACCAATATACTTCTTGAGCAAAGAAACTGGAAAAGGTTTAAAATGAATTTCCATATACAGTCTTTTATGTCAAGTCCTCTTTAACGAGAAGCATATCAGTACTAGCTCTTATCTCGTGTAAGAGATCGTTTCGCACACCAATGTAGCCTCCGTGACGTCATTTCAAAACGATCCATAGAACTGAATGGAATCCAGTTTGATCTGTAATCACACGAGTGATCAAGAAAATCGGACGACCGCGTAGCGCGAGTTCGATTTGTTCATTCACGAGTATGATCACAGACCGAACTGAACGACACGAAGTTTTATCGTGATATTTAAAGCTTTTAATTTTTAAAATTAAAACACTAGATATTCCAAGAGTTTTTTCGCCAGAAGTGAAAAAACAAAATCAAGTGTGTGCGCATGATAGCCCGCACCTTCCAATAGATCGTTTTCACATGACGTAACGGGGGCCATATTTGTGTACAAAACAATGACTCGGCGACCATGTTTGTGTACAAAAAACATCGTGTGGGAATTGAACTCTTTTCACGTGTTAAAACTCTCTTTTATTCCAAGCAATTTGCAGAGCTGCTGACCACGTGATTGAGACGACAACGGCGACGTCCATGAAAATGTCACTGAAAAATAGACTCCGTATCCTTTCAAACCATTTCGCGATTTTCCGAAGTCGTCCTGTTACTTAAAAGAAGGGGATTTAGACTGGAACTGAAGAGAGGGGGCAGCGCCCGAGTTCAGACAGAGATCATAGAATTTATTTCCTTGCCGTTCTCGTCCTCAAAAATTTAAAATTTGGTCATTTCACGTCGTAGTTGTGCAGAGATGGCAAAGAATTGTACAAAGTGTGGCAAGGATGTATCGAATACTTTGTTATTGTAACTATCTTTTAATATTCTTTTCTCAAAATAACGAGCTTCTTATCGCTGAAAACGCTTCGCTGCTGAGCAACTTGTTTACTTCAATTTATTCGAAAAAGCACCTAAATAAAATAGCACTTTATGCCAAAAATATTAGGTACGGAGCAAACGCGCCGAGGAAGAAATTTAAATATCCACCCTAATGTAAACGTTAAAAAAATAGTAAGTGCTTATTCAATCGAAAAGTATCGAATGTTTCTTTTTACAACGTTTGTATTTCGTAAAATGTAAATTGTTTGTTCCTCCCGGCTTTTCTTACTATTATTAATTACTATTAAAACTATATACATCGTCGTAAAAATATTTCCATCATTTTTAGTCTCTATTTTGGCCTGTCACTGGAGACCTGCCGTGTGGTTCTTTTTAGCTTTTTTAAGTTCTCCTGGACATTTTCACTATGTGGATCCAGCTTCAGAGCCTTTCTGTAGTATACACCGGCTTGCTCGTGTTTCCCCCATCTGTGATATAACACTCCTGTCAAGTAAACAAAAACGATAGCGTTATATCTTGGGATTAATTTGAGACTGCGTTTAGGCACAGATACAAGTTACTTAAAAGCAACAATGGATAACCCGAACGGTACAACTAGCTTTTTCATTACTATTAGTTATTACTGTAAACTACTTGAAAAGCATAATAAACTTTGTCCAGTAAAGAACATGCTCAGAAGCGTTTGCTTCAATGGTTACACTTTATAATCGACCTTAAGCTGCGATCAGGCCTTCTTTCTTCGGGGAAGCGCGAAATTCGGCGGACAGGTAAGAGTAAAAAAAAGAAGGACCGCCTTATCGCAGGTTAAATCGGCCTATACGTAGAGGATATTACACGGTGGCGCAAAGATATGAACTTTATTTTCGAGTGGCAAAACGATATTTTACGAACGAGCGCAGCGAGTGAGTAAAATATTGTTTTTGCCACGAGAAAATAAAATTCATACCTTCAAGCCGCCGTGTAATGTTCTTTTTATTATAATATAGACAAAATGACATCGATAAAATAATAGAGGGAAATTACCAAGATTACGTCATCGATAACCTCACGTGTGAGAGTATGGAAAATAAACCACTCGGGTCCGGGATGTAGATTTATGAATTTTACGAGTGGTATATTTTCCAGTAAAACACTCGTGTCTATATAATAAAGCATAACAAACACTACAACAGGAAAATAATGCTCAGAAACTTCATTTGAATGGTCACACTTTAGCATTTAACTCAGAGACTCAGAAGTTAGTATTATCTTGAACATCATAGTAAAGACACCCACAGCAAAGAACTGCTCAGTAGCTTTTATCTGAATAGTCACATTGTAGGATTTCATCCCCAGTTAGAACCATTTTTACAGCAAAATAACAACTCGAGGAATTCTTACCAAGATTTCCATAAATTTCCGCAGAATTAGGTTTTAGCTTCAAAGCGATTAGGAAGTGTTTCTCAGCCTCCTACAAAAGAACAAATATTTATTCAACTTTACTTTAATTTCCCTCATTAAAGATTCGTACAGTATACAAAGAAATGCAGGCTAACAGGATGAGCGAACTTAAATACGCTTTGGGGTTCGCGTTCCTAACTTTAGCCTGCGCCACAGACGAAACTTAACTCTAGACTGTTCACAGTCCCCTATTTTCCCGTAAGATTGTGGAGATCGAGCAATTTGCGCTACGGGCTGCCATCTTGCATGAGTGTCAAAACTACTTAGGGGGCGGGGGCGGTTTGGGAGGAAGAGCTATAATCCCTGACGCCAGCCTCCTCGGTACATTTGCAAATCAAGATGGCCGTCATTAATTGTAAGACGCGCTATATCTCGACGATCTCACGGAAAAATAGGGGACTGTGAACAGTCTAACTTAACTCTGGTTAAGTCTGGTTACTAACTGGGGTTAAGATCACATCTGCGACGCAGGCCATACTGACTAAATGCAATTTAATATTCCTTGACATGTTGAAAAAAAAAGAGAATCAATTCCTTGGAGAGTCTTATGGGGAGAACATTGAGATATAGACATGTGTCCATCATTCATCGTGTGCAGCAGTCAATAATCAGCGATCTAACTAGATACCTACCTATGGTCTCAACCGTCCCTTCTCTTTCCTTTTTCTCTCTCCACTCCACCCTCCCTGGGAGCGTGCTCACAGCCTATGCTATACATAAATTCATTAAGCACAAGAGGCGTTTCGTTTGAACTGATCCCTCTCCTCGCAGAGGCAACTTTATTGAGTAGGGGGTGGGGGGGAGGGAAGGGCGCGGGGGACGATTTGCCGCCTATTTTCTCCTCCCATTATACCCGTGTCCCGTTTATTTTATTCTTGAAATACCAGTGGAAGCATCTACGGGGAACACAGAACCAGACCTAACCTCCCCTTCACCGGCGTCTTTGTCTGATCGTAGTGTAATTCTGAAACGAATCACGTACCACAAACTCATCTTTCTGTCCGAGCATGTTAGCAAGATTGAAATGAACTGACGGCTCGTTAGGAATGTGGCTTTTAGCTTCTCTGATCACTGTTATCGCCGCATCTCTGTTACCTAGAAAGGGAAACCAGCCAGGCGTTACCTTAAAATTTAACTCGTCTGTCAAGAAACGTCACTTCGCACAAGATTTTTTTTAGTACACTGAGCTGTGAGCGACAAACTAAAATGCCAGGATTGTGTGCAGGGGCGGATCTGGGGGGAGGGTGCAGGGGGTGTGCACCCCCCCCTCCCCCTGAGATGACCTGCGGTTTTCTAATACAACTGGTATTCTGCAAAAAAAACTGTGGTTTATTGGTGTTGAAGTAGAGCAAGAGACGAGTGCACCCCCTCTTTAAAAAAATCCTGGATCCGCCCCTGGTGTGGTTGTCTAAGTGAGGTGGAGGCTTGCGAGAGTCTTGTTACTGGGGATCCGCTAGAAATGGGACTGATTTCTTTGAAGATCTAAGTAGGGGTAGGAGGAGAGTAATTGACTAAAAATACCCTACTGAGCAAAAAACGTTTTTCAAGACTGTAGTTTAACCCTTGCAAGTTCTTTCGCACCTTACAATAATTTCACTGTTTTCTTTAAGGGTTAAGAGGGTAATTAATCAGCGGTACCCAACGTCAATTTTCGGAAAATATCTGTTGGGAAGACGATTTGAGATCTAGAATTTTCGGAACATTTTTTGTAAAATTTCTTGCTTTCCTGCCTCTCCTAGGATTTTCGAACATCTAAAAAATGGTATAATTGCCCATTTTTAGCGGATTTTTACCGTAAAAAGGTCGCCTAGAATTTTCGGGAGCCTTTTTGTACCTGAAATTTTCGAAAAGGTAAGTTTTGATCTCTATAATTTTCAGATCACTAGACTTTCAGCTAGGAAATGCGAACAGATGAAAAATTTTTAGGGGATAAAAATATGCCTATATCTCCTGTTTAAATACTAAAATACGTTCAACAATGCTATGTTTAAGTGGTTTTGAACTATATTCTCGTTGGTGCCCCTAATTAATGGGTCCAAAATTTACGTCAGTTGAGAGGAATAGTCATCATCTGAATAAAAAACCTGAGGCCGACGTTGCACTCATTTTACCCCCCCGTCCCACACCTCTCTTTCTCTCTCTTCACCAGTGCTACGTTTAGTTTTACGGGTATTACAGTTCCTACACAGAGAGGACAGAAGTCAAACAAGGATCGGAAGTCATAAATGGGAATCGAACTCAGGACCTCGAGCACAGAAGGCCTGGCACAAACCAACATGAACTAAGCTGAATCCTTGCTCCTGCGCTCGAAAAACGTTTGCTTAAGTTCTTTTTTACTTTCCTAAAAACGTGAGTTCTTTTCTCCCTTCCCTTATACAAATCGAAAACAAATTTCCATGGTCGGCACTCAAGTGAAACCACGATCAGCGAGCGTTTTCGCGTCATTTCTATGATCGATAAGAGTATGGACCATGGAAATTTATTGTCGATTTGTCTTGTACAATAACATTAAGAGTCTTTGACGTCCACTCGTTAAATAATTCTCCACAAACTGCGCGCAAGAAAAAGAGAAAAACAAATTGCGCCACCGTCACATAATTTCCATCACGTCGGGCCATTGGAGAAGTTATTGGGTGGGGGGGGGGGGGGGGGGGGGGTTGCTGAAGCATCATAAAAATATATTTGTGCAAGGGAAAATCTTATGAAAAAAAATTCATGCAGGCCGAGTACCCCAAAAAAATATTCTCGCACTGGCCTAAAAAAATTCAAGCAAAGGGAAATGTTCACGAAAAAAAATTGATGTGGCTCGAAAATTCCCCATCCACTCTCCCCAACGCCATAATTATTCTAATGGTCCGTCCGTTATCGACGGTTATCGACCATAGCTCTCGACCAATCAGCACAAAAAATCGCTCACTTACCGTAAAATCCTCTCTCCCCACCCGTTAAAAGGCCCATTGCAGACATTTACCTGACTTTTCTAAGAGCAGAGCATGATTCATCCAGGCACCCACATGATCGTTTTTTAAATTGATGGCTGTTTTAAATGCGGCAATGGCTTTTACAGTTTTGTCTTGATCGATGTACTGGAGGAGAGAGATTTTAAGGTCAGTATAAATACGCACGAAAAAGCAATGAATGGGAAACTTTCCAGGGTTCACGTAAAAGGATTATATCATTGTATCTGCACTGCTTGCACTATGCATTTTGAACGTTTAAAAACTATTGACCTTTTTTTCTTACCAGATTTCCAAGGTTGAAAAAAGCGTCTGGATATCTTGGTCTGTATTTTATAGCGTTGCTGTAGCATTTTTCGGCTTCCTAAGAAACAATTTTGTAGGATCAGAGAGTTCGAAGTTGTGCGGAAGAAATAATCGTGCAGAGAGAATCAAAGGAAAGAAATAGGGAAAACTGGCACAAGACGAGGTACAAGTTCGATTTGAGTATACCCTTAATTCTCTCTGTGCTAGATTGGCTCACCACCACCTGCGCGCCTGGCCGCTCTCCGGTTGTTACACAGAAAAACAAAGCTCGCTGGAAGGTCAAATCGTAATCAATAATTTGTGGAAACATGAACAAAGCTATCAAACTCACATCTTCTTTATGCAATGCTGCCTTTACGGTGCCTAAGTTCATCCAGCCCGCCGCAAAGTTATTCCTATACACAAGAATGGCTGCGTTAATAAGTTATCTCACACCCCACTTTTTTTCTTGGCTTTCTCCCACCAGCTCTTTTTTCGATCACGAAATATTGAGTATTGTTGCATAATTTCCCCATATTTTCCCCTCCCCGCCCTCTAGAACTCACACTTCCCACTCTTTCCTCTCCCGCCTCTCGTACCCCTTCCGCCTCCTAATTCTCCCAACCCCTGTCCTCCCCCGTTAGTACAAATGTTAAGGTCACTAATGCGTTTACAACTTCAAATGACTTTAAATTAGAGAGAAAAACGCTTAAGTAAAATATTGCAAAAAGACTAACCTTATTTCTACAGCTTTTTCTAGAAGTGCTTCAGCTTCTAGGTATCTTCCATCATCCTTAAAAAAAAAACATTTTTTTTACACTAAAATTTTAAAACTAACCCATTTTAAATCTACTAATAAATTCCAACTTCAGACAGTTTTTCAAAACCAAAAAATAAATTCAAGAAATAGCCTCCTTCTCCTAAATGCAACGCGAGTAAACCGTGATTATTATGGAGCGCTCTACAAAGTTCCAAAAGTCCTGAACTTTTTTCAGGCTTCTACGCCATTTCATAAATTGCGTTCACAGCTGCGAGGATCACTCTTCATTTGATTTCATTTTCGCAGTTGTTATATGATTTATTTCATATACATCTCTCACATTCATCTCTTGAACACACAATTGACCAGCTCCAGTTGGTTAGAACATCGCACCGGTATCGCAAGGTCACGGGTTCAAATACCGTTGAAGTCCTGACAAAACATTTTAAAAAAGGGCAACCTCGCGAGTTGTATCCAGTTTCTTGGTTCAGTCGATCGCCTTCGAAAATTTGTAGCTTTTCGGGTTTTAGATGAGTTTCCCATCCGTTTATTCTCATTTCATTTTGGTCGAATAGGAAGGGGCCAAAAATTCAAAAACCAAGAGAATCAATTATTTTTGCAGGGTTTGTATCCCAAAAAAATTATTGTATAGTCACCTACGATTGACTTGATCTGCGATGCAAAAGTCCGCCATGGGGTCTTTTTAGCGGTCATTACAATGACAAATATGAGCTTGGTGTGATCTTGCTTCTCGTCAGAGGATCATTTTTGAAAGGAATCTTTATTAAAATGTTCACTGCCACAAAAACTAAGTACGCATATTTTGGAGTATTCACATGTTTACTGCCTCTCCGTTATTGAACGTCTCATGTGCGTCAAAAATAAAATATATGTAACATACTGTACAAGGACGTCATACCTTGATAAGGTTTCCCAAATTGTTTAAAGCTTGATCGTATGTTGGGTTTAACCTGCCATTTAAGGGAATTAAAATCACTTGATATCATTCTAGTCTTTTTTTTTTTCAGACATGTACTGTTGAAGGTAGTGATTAATTGTCGTACAACCTGCCTACTTTAGAACAACAAAAATTTACTAGAAATACGCGAATAGCATAACCTCGCGCAGCAAGGGAGGAAATGAAGGGAAAAAAGCCATTAGGGTAGAGAAAAAAAATGCCAACAAAACAAAACAAAAAGAAAGTAAAAGAAAAACGAGCTCTTTCAAGAATCAATCACAGTACATCCTGTGTATTTGGACAGTTCTATACGGTACGCGAGGATATGTCCAGCCTGAAATAAATATTTCTTTAAAACATTACCTGCGGAACTTCCGCAGGCAAGGGCCGTTCCCGAAACCTTTTCATGCTTGGATAAAACTGCAGGCTATTTTTTTATTGTTAAAACCACTCAAAGGAGACTTCATTTAAGTACAGGGAAGAACGATCATTTCACTCGACGTCAATTATCAAGAAATAAACCAGTACAATGAGTGTTTATCAGTTGTACACGGTACCTGATTGCTTCTCTATAAAACTTCTCAGCAATCACTGCCTGTCCTTTTTCAGCTCTCAGCTTGCCAATGTTGTAGTGAACCTGTTGAAGGGACAAAATTGATCATAAGTATACTAAGGTCCAAAAGAACAACGGCGAAATTCTCTCATACGCAACCAAGTCAAAATGCCTGGAATACGTGGTTACAGGGAACAGGGGCTAGTTCATGCTATTTTCTATTATTTTTCAAAAAAAGCTAAAAAACGTTTTTCGCATCAATTGAATTCCAAAATTAACTAGGTCCCGATTTGTTGTTTAAGACTATATTAAGGCATCAAAGCTGCTTCCTGTCGTCTGTTTTCAAGTTCTAATGACATGCCCGCGAAAATCACACAACGGTTTGTGCCTCGTCATAATTTTAAAGAAGCATTTTGTGTATGGGAAAGGGAACTAGATAATTTTTTTGGGGGGAGGGGGGGGGGTGGGGGGGCACTTTATTGGGGCAAAACTGCAATCATGAAAGGACTAACAAGAAGATTTATGATTAAAGAAATACAATAAAAATAATTAATTATAATCACAAGAATAATTAAAAAAACAATTGCTGATCCCCAAAAGGGCAAGTGCAAACGGGACCCTAGACCCATGCAAGGCACTGCACTGTTGTTACTTACAATTACAATTTCAATTACAATGCTAATGAATAGCTTATTTTACCCTTGGAAAAAAATTAATTCAAAGCCTAGATGTAGGTTAACAAAAAAAGTGAACAAAAAAATACAAGAAAGTGGATGTGTTGGGCACAGTCACTTCGAACTGTGACTTAAGCACAGAATTGTCCTTCCGTCCTGACAAAACAGGGTCCAACAGTATCCACCTGACATAGCCCCTTTTTCTGGAGGAGGTCACTTCCTAGAGTTTTCCACCTTGACCGGCAAGACTGATTACTAACAGTATTTTGGATAAATGGTCCTTTATGGGAGGTCTTGCTAGCTGCAATCATGACTGTGAGAACATCCCTTCAGCTATTTCATTTACCTTGGCATTGAGTGGACAAACAGTGAGTCCAGAAGTGAATAAAATGTCTTCATCAACCCACTCTGCGGATCTCTGAAAAAAGGAAGAAGGCAATATAAAAACAGCCACAACTCCAAGAACGTTTTCAGGCGAACACCAGAGGGACAAATCTGTATTATGGAGAAGCTCATATTTTCTAAGCTTACAGGGTTCTCTTTAAGTGCTGGCAACTGGCTAAAAAAACGACTAGGTTTGAGCCACATACTTTTTAGGAAAAAGGGTAAAGCAAGGCCGAATGCAAGCCTGAAATTAACTACAGAACTTGATTGCTAAGCCACCTACATTTACATCCTAGCTGTATACTTTAAAACTTACTGAGAACCCTGAGCTCAGTATCTTTTGACAGGGGGTGCCTGTATCATAGTAGTATCAGAGGGGGAAAGGGTATGACAAAGACTTTAAGTCCATGAAATGTGAGGCAAGAACTGGCCCCCACGAAGATTTCTTAGGAATTTGCCACAAGTCCCTTGCCTAACCTGGAAACGTCTGCATAGGAAGCAAGTCAAAGCAAATTACGTAATAACTTTTGGTACAGAATATAACATGGTGATATAGATGGTAAAAACATGGATGAAAGGGAGACTGCAATGCAATTACACCCTCACTCTTTGATTGTCTAACATCAGGCTTAATTCCAGGCACCCCTTTGATATGATTATCTGAGGCTCTATGAGCAGAAGGGTCATTTTTCTTACCTGTACTGTTCGAGCCATGTACAAAGCTATCAGTGCACCAACAATAAATCCTAAAACCTACAGGTGCAGGGCAGCAGAAAATGTCAAATAATTAATTCTTGTCAGGGTGTTACACAGGGCGCAGAGGTGTTATTTGTCTCTTTATTATATCATACAGTGTAGCTGCTGTTATTCGTCCACAGTCATTACCTTGAGTGGTTTTCTGGAGCATTGGATAATATTTAACCAGGTTTGTAAGACGATCGCATGAAGGTTTGCTTGATTCCACAGTATAAAGTCAAAGGGAATGTGCGCTATCAACTGTAAAATTTAACTACAATCAACAACCAAGGTCACAAATAACTCCTCTGTGCCCTGTGCATGTTACACATGTATATTGCTATACACTGCTTATGCTGGTGAAGGTTTCGGCTCCATACTGTGTACCCAGCGTACCCTTCAACCCTTTAAGCCCCAATATCCACATACAAATTCTCCACACTGATATTCATACATTTACTTAGAGATACGTTGAGAGAGTTAAATAAAAGATCAAAGCATTTTCTCTTTAGTGATAACTTAATTAATTCTCGTAACCATTTCTCTTGACAATGTATGGATATCGTTTGGGGAAAATTATTGATGTTGGTCACCATCTGGACTTAAAGGGTTAATCCATGTACTAGTATGCAATGTGATGGTGCCTGGACCCTGCATACCAGTGTCAGGGTTGTCATGGTTACAAGGTACACTCAGCTGCAGTTCTTGGCTCCACCAGCCTCTTAGGTACTTCCCCTCCTTGTGCTCCTCTTTTGGTCAGTTAAATTCAAAGGATAAATACTACCCATACAGGGTTTTCATTTGAGGCCGGAGGCCGGACGTTTCGTCCGGTCGTTTGCCATTCCACGTCCGGTACTTTGAGATCAATATTGGCGATTTTTTTTTACTACTGTATTATATATTTTTCTTACTAAGGCATCTCATGAACATACTGACTAGAGGATAACAGAATAATCAATTACATTCTTCAAAACGGCCATATAGCTCTTTTTTCTTTGCTTATTGAGCAACGGGATATTTTATTGGTTTCCCCTCTTCATTTAAACGGAATTGAAGTGACTATTTCGTTCTCATTCCTGCTCGGCCAAGTCTTGAGGGAAATCCCCAGGTAAAACAAAATTCTGTTGTTGCCATTCTCCCTCCCCCTCCCCCTACCAACTGACCATTTTCATTCAGTAATTTACTTTTTAAAGAGAATTTTAGTGAGCGCCAGCATTGCCTAGGAAACTGTTTCCTTGGTTCCAGAAACGCTGGAAATGGCGTTTCTGAGTATTCTATTTTAAAAATTTCCTGGGGGGGGGCATGCCCCCAGACCCCCCTAGCTGCTTGCGCCTTCGGCGCTCGCGACGCGCCTTACGGCGCCAAGAAAAAATTCACGTCCGGTGCTTTCAGAAATATGTCCGCTACTTTACAAAACAGTTGAAAACCCTGCCCATAATCTGCCTAATGGAGTGTTTCCCCTGCAGAAAAACAATCGCTTCCTCCAACAAGGTCAAGCCACGTTGCTAAAAAGAGCATAGCACCTAAATAACATACATGTACATGTAAGCAGTCTTAATTTCAAACCAGCATATTACACGTCTTTGAAGAGTGACAAGTGAATATATAAGCAGTCTTAATTTCAAACCAGCATATTACACGTTTTTGAAGAGTGACAAGTGAATATATACTGGTATACATCATTCTGCCCACCTTTTTTCCAAAGTATTTCTTACTTAGTGCGGCAAATCCAAGAACAGTGATGAGACAGGATCCAATACTGGAGAGATACAGCACCCTTTCAGCTACAACAAAACCAACTGTGAAGAAGATATTTGATGCTGGAAGGAATGGAACAACAAGGACAGCAAGTCCCATGGTTAGAATCCTGAAAAAAAGAAGATTATCTCTCTTGTCAAACACAACATGCAATGAACTGCAAATTATGCAATGTAGCAGGTGTACATGTGTTATCAAGCACAGAAAATTGATGCTTCCATGATTGTATTATTTAAAGTTGGTATGATCATGTTTGTTGAATTTAGACCATTTTTTTTTCCATTTCTCCCACACAGACATTCTTAGGACTCCATCACACATTGACAGTTCTGCTCCATGACTGTTGGGGAGGACTGCATTACGAGCCAAAAGAACATCTGCTTGGGAGGCCTATTAATAATTATTCCAACACATAGACAATTACTACTGGAAAAAAGTCAGAACCACAGCTGGACCAAAGTACTGTTAAGTAAATGCATTTGAATCTTAGCAGCCTACATTAAGTTGAACAGTTAAGTAAAAAACAAGATGTTGATATATATTGGTCCAAGAATTCACTTTGCATTCACATCACAAAATTGACTGGCTCAGCTTAATTAAGGCATTCTCCCTCTCTTGGTGTTTGTGCCAGATAAACTTGAAAGTGATACATATGTGCTGGTGGCCCACAACTACATGGTCTGCAGCTATCAAATTTCTTATCAGAACAAAGTTAACTTTGTATTCAGGTTACACAATACCAGAAAATTATGGAATATCACACCACATGAATTAAATTTGTATTCAAAACTGGAATGAACTCATTCCAGAATGACTTGTGTAGGAATCATTAAGTAAACATGTACAGAGTAATAAAGTAATGGAGATGGGATGGACTCATTTGTGAATAGCCTCTAAAAGAACCTTACCGTTTTATTTGCAAATTCCTCCCACATAAACAGTATGCAAGAAGCAGGAGAAGCACAGTCCACATGGCAACAATGCAGAGTATACGTGGATCACTATAGGTGTTGATTATTGGCACACAACCCATTGACCAATCAAAACAAAGCCATTGAGGTACAAGGAGAAGCCAGGCATTAATGGCATAGAGATAGTTATAATTAATTATCTGTGTGTGGAAAAATAAAACAGCCATTGCAGTTGATTCACTTAAATGTAATTATAATAACATTAGTGAACTAATGAGTCAGCAAACTACTGAAATTAAACCAGTAAATTTGTATCTTTCTGGCCTATGTATTTAAGAGGGATGTACATCAAAAGGATTAGTGCCTTTATATTTTCATAACTGTGCTATAATCAATTGGCAAAATGAGTTTCTGCAACAAAAATAAATAAACTGAAGATATATTAACTAAAGATTCATCCAGTAAATTTATTCTGAATGCATTCTTCTTTACTCACTCTCATAATAAAAGACTTCTCAAATGATGTTGGATTATCAACGACCTGGAAAACTGGAGGTGAAGAACCCATGACTTGCCATCGACATAGCAGAAGGAGGATACCAGTGACTAGTAAAGCCACTTGTCTAAAAATCAGGCCTTTCAGCCATGTAGTGGCTGCCTTTTTCTCCTACAAAAAATGTACAAGTCAGAATTATAATTAACACTGATATTAACACCAAACCATATTTTAATCCAAATATGGCCACCCCTGACTGTTTACTGCCCTCAAATAATCACTGCATTTGGGACAAAAGAGTTAATACATTGTAAGTGCTGTCCCAGAATAAGCACCGCAGCCCCAATATAATCAAAATCAAAAGAAGTTATTTCTGTAAGCGTGATATGGAACATACTATAAATATCCCAGTTAAAACAATTCTTTGTGGTGTCCAACTTTCAAAAAAATGCCCCCCTCAAATAAGTGACAGCCACCCCATGGTTGTCAAAAGTAGCCAGCTGCCTGCGAAAATTGCCACCTACTTGGTTCGTATCAGCTGGCTACTCTGTTTGGCAATTCTTTACAGATGGCGTTTTTTTAAATAAAATATCCCTGGACTGGCTGCTTACTTTGACAACTCAGCCATAACTTGAAAGCTTTCTGACAACCGGGCTGCACCATCGAATAAGTGCCACATTTGAGGTGCAAAAAAATTATTCACTTTGCTTTTTGAGTGATGGTAATCAATTTATTGTAGCCTCCTATATAGGTGCATGCCCTCTTTCTGCATTAAAAAGGCTAATGTAATAAAACAAGGTATTTTTGGCTGTAACAATTGTTATTATAAACTGGTTTAACAAAGAGAAAAAGAAGCTATTTTAGGCAAGAAATGAGATCGTGTTTACAATTTTTATAGTTTGATCATTAAGTCACCTTTAAATAAATGGTTCCATTTCTGTCCCCTTTGGTAGCTGTAGCTCTCATTATAAGCATAAGTGGATCTACCTCACACACAACAATGACATCATAAACACAACAAATACCCTAAAAAGACAAAAATGTTTTTGTTTGCATGATGAGTCAAAAAAAGCCTGATGTGGGAGACTATAGATGATGCTTTAAATGTGTTTTATTGGGAATTGCGGATGTTTATTCTGGATGTGGTGTACCACTGCATAGGCCCCTGGAACTTTTCACTCAGTCTATCCAGGACCATGTCCAGATACACTAGCCTACAATGTAGCATAAACACAATTCTTGCAGACCACAAATCTCTCCCCTCTCTGATTCATCACTATGAAGGATCAGCACTCAACTGAAATTCAGTGGCAAACCTATTATTCCCATCATCAATTTAGTTGATAAAAGTAAATCTTTTGGTCTGGCTTATACAGATCATATCAACCTGATGTTATAATTGAAATTCACTTAAAATTTGATATATTACCAAGACTGTGATCCCTTGCTCTTTACAAAGCATTGCGACACTACAAAACACCATACTCATTGCAAGATATGTCCAAGAGAAATATTCAGGAGACCCATCTTCTGCATCTGTAAACAAGAAAATGTCACATTTGTAAATTATATGTGGTAATGTTGCTGTTCCTTTGGCTAATTTAATTAATAATGAATTTATTAATAATGAATTTATATAGTGCCAATGAATGCTATTAAAAATATTTAAAAGCACTTAACATCAACACATTTTAAAAATGATGAGGCTACTACTAGTTCTCATTGATAACAGCAGTGAGTTCCATAACATGAGCAAAGGTGTGATCCCCAAGAGAATAGCAGTTGACTTTTGGAATGTACAGAAGAGATTGTGTACATGAGAAAAGAGCACATGCACAATTAGCAGCATGTTTCAGGGACAGAGATTTTTGATGTAGGCTACACTGTAAATGATAGTTTGAAAGTATAATAAACACAGCAACTGGATGTATGGCATAAAGGGGAGAACGTACACTGCTTCATGATTGCTGTGGCAGACAAAAATTTATTATTCCATTGCATGGTCATAAAACCTTACCTATCTCCCTAGAAAAAGGTATTTAAAGATCCATTCCAGATCAGACATGCTAGTGGCTGGTCCAAAATTTACTGGCCACTCAATTGTAAATGAATGTGCATGACAAACCTTAATTTATCAGGGCTTCTGATATTTTGTGGTAATACTTTTATCAACCTAGACATTTTCTGTACTTACCAATGTCACAGCATCTTGCATAAAACAGAAAGGAAAGGATAAAGAAAAGTGCACTCAAAAGATCTGCTCTACCAACTAAGCCTGCAACCTAAAAAACATTAAGGGCATTAAATTCGTGAGAGGTGCCTGGAATAAAGCCCCATGCCGGGGGGGGGGGGGAACTATAGAAATTTTTCGGTGGGGATGTGCAACTGGGACCCTGGAACCCTTTATATGAGATTCTTCCCCCGTAAATTTTTTTTAGAAAATATAAGAAAAATGCTGCAAAGGTCTTCTGAGAAGGGAAATCAAAGACCCTGAGAATGGGGTCAAAAATGCGGGACAATGCCAAATTTCATATCATGGGGACTGGGTATGAGTCCATGTAATATGGGATAATATCAATGCAAGACCAACGTATTCAGCAAGAGCTCACACAATCCTCAAGTTTGGCATTTATCAGGCAGACATGGGACAAGATACAGCCATCCAAATATTTCTTAGTAAATTTTCAAGTTTTTGAATGGCTGTATCTTGTAATTTCAGCCTGATCAAAATTAACCAAACACAGGTATCTTGTAAATCTTGTTGTTATCTTTCTGTTCACCAGCTTCTTGGGTTAGTAATCCCATAATACAGACTTGTACCCAGTCCAGTTTTATGATATGAAATCCAGCAATGTTCCCATTTTTAAATTTATAAGAATAATGGAGGGGGGGCGGGGGGCGGGCATGCTCCCATATCTCAAAAAGATACTGGTGTAGGTTGAACCACTATTGAGAAATCATCCAAACAACATTCTCAAAATCATGACTTTTGACCGGCAGCCCATACACTGTTTGCAACCTGAACGAAATGGAAAAAAATGTGATTGTAGATTACACAATTGTACGGGAGTATCCCCTCCTCATGTCTAAATGGTGGCTAATATTGTTATTTCCTTCAGTAATACAGTCAGAGCAAGCATGATATAACCTGAAATTTATGCTGATTTACACCATACAAGGTTTTTGCATGTCTTGCATGTCAAGAGCTTATGATAAGCTTATGACACATTTTGTACCTATAAAAATCTCAAGTATGTGGTAGGTTTCATTTACACCAATATTACAACTTGTGCGGAAGGCTTGTGGTAAGCAAATCACATGTGACAAAGTTGTTCAGTGTAAATTGCATGTGGCTTTTAGCCTGGGTTCCAGAGGTTATTTGTTTTCTTATCATACTGTAAGCACCGTTTTACTTCATCTTAGGCATTTTGAGAACAGGCCTCTGGAGCCAGAATAACTGGCTTTAAGTTACCCTTGAAAAATTAATGTGCTACTGATGATAAATCTTTGAGGCAAATTTTCAATTTTAAAACATCCAATATCAACTACAAATTTTTTTCTCATATTTGAAATGGTGAACAAACTTGAATAAAAATATCATTAAATATTTATTGAACTGTTATTATGGTAACAACTCAAATATTGAACGAAAATTGTAACTACCTGCTAACCTTAAAAAGTAAATAATTTTACAAGCATAAAAAATAGATAAGCTTAGGTAGTTGGTAACTAGGCAAAGGAGCTTAAATTGAGGTCAGCAATAAAAAAAAATATCTTAGATTAAAGTTAGAGATACTCATATTTAACTTACGCTTTCCGTGTGAATTGGATGCACCGCAAAAATGAGGGCGCCGACCAAACTTGCCTTAGGAGCAGAAAATTGAATGCTTGTGGATTCGCCAGTTAAGCTTATCTCATTCTCGTTAGAGGTCCTTTTTCTGGCGCTAATGAGAACTGAAAAAAGTTTCAAAGTTAACACTGAAACCACAGCATGAAGTATGACATTGAAGAGATGAAATTCCCAAGGTTTTAGTCCACCAGCCAGCCAGTAATTAAATCTAAAAGTCAAAATAGTCAGTGGGCGATAACTTTTGTGGCTTAGATTGGAAGAGATGTTTGTTCCCCAAAAGTCATGAAGAAACAGTTTTCCAAGCGGTACCTCAGGTTTTAGGTCCTTGTTACCCACAATAGCCTCAGAATCGTCGAACACAAATCCTGCATTGCAGGAATTCCAATAACAAATTATTGAAACAAAGAATACGATGACAGATGCAACGTGAAACGAAAAGCTGGGAACGGGAAAATCACAATCAATTTCTCCACCGCCCACCACAAAGTCAAAATATGCATCTTTGCGTTCCTCTTCGACGAAATCTTTCCCATTTCTTCTGCGGGGTCTGCTTCCATTTGCTCTGAACTTGGACGCCATAAAACAAGCCTCTTTAAAGGTAATTTGAGGCGAATTTTTAAGCTAATTTCCAGCGGGTGGAACTCAACATTTTCAAACAAAGCGCGAACAAAACCAAAACACCATCCGAGCACCTGCAGACGAAAGCTTCCACTTTCTAGGGAGGGGTAAGAAGGGAAGTCAAAGTTGTTGCTAAAAACAACATATAACGATAGAGACGTTATTTCATTCAGTACCAAAAAATTTCCCTCAAATGAGACCTAAGATCCTCATGGCAGTATACGATAAAAAATATGCAATTTTGACAGTCAAATTTTGCAACAACCCTAGCAACAACCTCGATTTTACCTTCCTCTCCCTAGAAGGGTAGCCAACAAAGCCGCATAGAATGCTGGGACTGTCTAATCAAACATGGCGGATTTTTTGGCAAGTAAGTTAAGATTGATGTTAATATGGCGTGCAATCAGGTCTAATTTAAAAGCTGAAGAGGTCACATAGCCTTGTCATAATTAGTTATTTTTTACAAGTTTTTAGCACATATAAATGGGTGTCATCCTTTTGATTTTCACCCCGGAAGTAAGGTATCATTTTACTGTTGCGCAATGTTTCAGTTATGCTACGTGGAAATTTTGGTGATTGGGTTCACATTAGCTTATATGAGAGCTAAGTTATCAACTTTTGAGGTTTATATTGATCCTTTGGTATGTGTGCATGTCATTTGAATTAGAATACAGGGTCTTGTCATCGCTTGATACGGTCCTGCGTCTGTCGATTGGTTTGTAATTTTGCAGTGCAGTTTTGACATCATTACACTAGTACTGGCCGTGGATTAGCCTTTGATCATGATAATTGGATGATCAACTCCCTCCCTACTTAGGATTTAGATGCTATTGGTTTTATCTCCTTTTTGTGTTCTCTTAAATTTGTCTTTGTTGATTTCTGGGAAATCTGAACTGAGAAAAATTAATTATTAAGTCAACTCAGATCAGCTGTTAGTTGACACAGATGACAAGTCAATGTTATTGTCTTGTCTACTTGATTTATTGTCTCATGGTCTTGCTTTCTTTCTTTACAGGGGCATAGTACAGTATAAGGAACATTGATTACTTCAATTAAATTTTAAAAATGGCACAGCTTTTGGAGCCACTTCCATTGGAGATGGAGAGGTAGTTAACCACTAATATATATTTTTAATTATCTTCCAAAATCAAGTTATTATACCATGTGGTTTTGTCTTAGCCTACTCCGATTCTACTTTTCTGTAAAAACAAAAAACATACATTTGTTTCTGATGGTGTGTTATTTTACAAAACAGATTCTCTCTACAAAGACGTGAAAAGGATGGCGAGCATACATTAGGTGAGAATAATAAGATTCACAATTAGCTCTCTTACAGTGTGACTACTGTAACCAGGGCCACTAAGACAAAGTTGACCAATCAGATTACAAGAAAATAACACTACATTCACTGTAACAGACCTTTCAGCAAACACAAGCTTTTTTTCAGCGGGCTCAAAAGGTCAGGTCTGTAGGCTGTAATTGGTTGATTTTGATCCATGTTGTTTATTTTGATTATGATTGACAACTAACTTTCTTAGAATGTATTGTTATTTTCCTTTTTATATCTATTTATTTTTTATGGTAATGTTACAGTAATGATGAATGCACAAAAATAATGGCTCTTGTAAAAATACAAGAGTTCAACCAGTTTCAGAGTAACAAAATTATTGGATTTCTTTGTTCATAACATATACAGTATTCTATGACCTTATTCGATTATTGTTATCGTTTTGTTATCATCATCTTCATTATTTTCATTGTTATGATGGTAATATTTTTTTGACAGTGGATTACAGTAAAGTACCACGTTCAAGTGGAGATGGCATGGAGTATTCTTCTAGTAATTCCAGTGATGGAAGTATCTCTGAGGGGAGTGATGATAGTGAACTGTTGCAAAGAAAAATTACATCTTTACCAACAACTACAAAAAGCCAAGTGTTTGGAAACAAAGCAGTTTGTTCCTCTACTGGGAGAAAAACCACGTCACAACCTACGAACTATCAAGAAAAACAGAGGAATACAAATACTCAAGACATACTTAACCACCAGATTCAACGTAGACAGGGTTACTCACCAACATCTGTCTCTAGAACTGAAAATAAACATTATGCAGAAAATGATGAACACCCCAAACCTACTGCAATTTATCGACAAAACTCAACAAATATTTTACTGCAAGGTGCTGAGTTACTGAGATTAGACCATCAGTTGGGAATATCATTAAAAGGAGATGATCAAGTTCCATCTTTAGCTCTGCCAGTCGCAGATCTCAACTATAAAGAGCTTTCTGTGAAGACTACTGTTGTAGAACACACAGCAGAGTTTGTGGATAGTCAGAAAGTTATTTATGACCTTGAGGAACAAAACTCTAAGTTGGTTGAGGAGAAAACAAAGCTTTCTGTGCAGCTTGGCGTCCAGACTAAGGTGTGAACAAAAAATAATAACTAATTTGTTACCAGTAGTTAAAAAATATGTTTTCTGAAAACCAAGATCATGATCAGCCACTCTTTTTTCTTCCCCTCTCTGATAACATAAGGGACTTTTTATTTTTTATCTTTTTTTTGTTGTTGTACTATTTCCTCGTCAAATTTTACAGTGTGACCGGGAAAACCGTGAACACTTAAAATATTTCAGAAATGTTATTTATTGTGTTACGACCAATCACAGCAAATATCAGGGCACGCCAACTAGCTACAAAACCACAAAAACTAATTAATATTCTTGCTTGTAGTTTAGTTTCTCAGGCCCAACTGGCCTTTATCTTGCAACACAATAACATTCCAGAAATATTTCTGGTGTTCACAGTTTTCCCAAATTGATTGTAAAAATCAGTTGATGAGTATAACAAAAAAGTTTTTAGCAAGCAAAGATTAGTCAGAAGTGATAAGAAAAAGCATAATTGTAGTAAGTAGCAGACTTTTAATTTTGTTGCAAAGCAAGGTGTAGTATTATTATTTGTATCACTGTGATGCCCCATCAGGGTAAATGAGGACAGGTGACAGGGCTTGAAACAGCGGCACAAGACACAAGACAGATGAATAACAAAGTTGGATTCAAACTTAACATAATAACATAGAACACAGCTGATAATACAATAGAAATTTTCCTGCTTTTCAAAATAATGGTTTCAACAATGCAAAGTCTTTAATATCGTGCTACTTTTTTATTCTTAAGTAAACAAAACTTCATTTTCATATGGAATGTTTTAAATTTACACTTGACAAATTCATTTTGACACGTAATATCAAAATCTCACTTAGTCTAGATTCACATGGCACTAGGCAAATTTTTAACCAGTTGAAAATTTGTACATTTAGGTGTTCTGTTTACATAGAACCACCTTAACCATACCAAAATCTAGATGTCTAGCCATTCAAAGCTCCATGTGAACAGAGCAAAAATAACTGTCCCGTGTGAACTTAAATAATATTGTCCCAGGGCTGTCTTTAAGAGATGGGGGGTGGGGATTTCCCCCGCTACTATGAGCATGGCGCCCGTCTACTTTCAAAGGAAAATAGAAGAAAAATAGAACCAGAAAAAAACCTGTAGCTGTTTGATTTCCCACCTACTTGTTGTATTTACCCAGCAACTTGAAATCTTAGTGACAACCCTGTTATCCAGTCAAATTTTTCAGCTGGTTGAAAATTCGTCTTGTGCCGTGTGAATGTAGCGTTAGTTTCTCAAGCAAATACAAGCAAATTGGAAAGAGAACAAAAAGTTTAGTAGAAGTTAATCAGAAGCTGACCCCTTTAAAGCTTTTTTCATGCATCCTTTCATTTATGCCTTTCATCAAGGGATGAAAAAAATCAAAATGAAATTGTGATGACATCACAAGAGAACGGTTTGTCCTCTTCCACTGGGTCATATGAGAGGGAAGTCTTAAGTAAAGTGTTAACAGGTCATAAATCTTTGTTTTTCTCTCTTCTGAACAGGTAAATGCAGAGATAAAGAGGTTACTAGTAGCATCAGTTGGAGAAGATATTGGGCAAAGGTATTTCAAAATTCTATAACTGATTCTGTTAGGTTGGGGAAAACATAAAGAAATATTCACAAATTTGTTGGAAACATCTATTGTAGGTTTCATTTGTTTGTGTTACGTTTTTTCAAAAAGAGTTTATTTTTCATTTTTGTCTCAGAACTGAGTACATGGATTTTCTGCCTCAGCCATTGCAAACTGTAATACTAATTTTACAAAATTTTGTTGTTCTTACAAAATCAGGTTGGAAGACTTGGTCAGTAGAAATGTCCAGCAAACTGTTGAACTTAAACACTGGAAAAAAGTGTGTGAAGAATACTCTGAGGAGTCAGACAGGCTTGAGATTGAATGTGATGTATGGAGAACAAAATTTCTTGCAAGCAGGTAAGAGTGGTGTTTTACCGTCTCATTGCTTACATGCAAGTTTCGCATCTTGCTCATCAGGAACAGTAAAAAGTTGTCAACCAAAAAATACTGGTACTTGAAGCGATCAACTCAGTCTTTCTTTTATCATCAGTGAAAATCACACATTTACCTAGTATGTAATCTTTAAAAAAAATTCTTCCATAACAGGGAGGGTTCCAGGAATTTTTTTAGGAGGGGTGCACTCGTCTCTTGCTCGACTTCAACACCAATAAACCACATAGTTTTTTTTTTGCAGAATACCAGTTGTATTAGAAAACCGCAGGTCATCTCAGGGAGGGGGTGTGCACCCCCTACACCCTCCCCCTAGATCCACCCCTGTATAATAATGTATCCCTGCAGCATTTGCACCTTAGTTGTGGGTCCCCCATACAGGTAGAAATTTTTTATCTCAGCTCAATGCTTTTGGCCCAATTTCTCATGCTTGGCAGAAAAATGTGAGCTATCGCAGTCTTAAATGATACCTTCTAAAAAGATGTCATAATTATAACATCAGGGCTGTAACTTTAGATTTCAAGTTGTCAGGTGTATCCTGATTTAAAGCAGGGAATTGAACAGCTAGAAGGTTAAATTGGATCTGTTTCCCATTTGTTTTCCTCTGAAGGTAGCCAGGGGTCATTTTGTTAGTAGCCCAGGAAAATCCCTAGCCCCCGGCCAAGAGTCACAGCCCTTTAACATGAAATAAACGTGAACCAATTTTCAAGAAGAGAAAAGTCAAAGTGAATGATTGTACTTTCCCAAAAACCCCCGAATGTTAGTAGGAAAGTCACTGTTGCTCATTTGGAGAATTTCAGAACTCTTTTGAACATCTTCAGAAATCATCGGATGCCTAAGAATATATTGAGATCATCTACGAAAAATTGTGGCACTTGCAGCTTCTCATGAGGATGAAAATGTAGACAAGTTGACTCCCCTTCAGTGCCTAAATGTTAAATTAAAACATAGTGTTTTTTTCCTTAAGAATGATGTCTGATGAACTATCAAGTTGGAAGGTAGCACTTTATGCAAGGTACCGACAAGCACAGAGTGCTTTGCAGAGATTACTAGATGAGAGAGCTCAGCTGCAGCAGTACTTGATTGATACCAAGAGGCAAGTAACAAGCTTGGCTTCTATTGACATAAATCGTATAGGACCCACATATCTGCTTCAGCATCTTCTTTATGTTCACTGACATCATCATCATCGTCGTCATCATCACCATCATAATTATCAGCATGATAGTAATAACAATGATAATAAACAGATTTATAATAATTATTATAATAGTAATCAATTATGATTATTATAACTTTGCTAGTAATTTGACTTTAAAAAGATAAGCACAAGGATCTGAAAAAAAAAAAGAGAAAATTTTTTTTTATTATTCTTGTCTTTGCTTTTACATTGTGCACGTGCATCAGAAGCATTCATTTTCTTTCGAAACAAGACTCTTACACTTGCACTTATACTTACATTGCCAGTGTAAACCAGACTTAATTGGATGGATATTCAGTCAAAACTTGGACATTTGGCCCTGAAAAGAATTATTTGTCCTGGCCTATGTTTTTATTCTATTCCATTTAAATTTTTGTTTTTTTTAAAAAAAGAAATGCATCCAGCTGCTCTTATGTGGTCAGTTCTTGTTCAAACATTTAGTTAGCTTGCTGCTTTCATTATTAATAATAAGAAGAATAAGAGTAAATACTTAACTATCCACTTCCCTTATGGGGCTTTTGAGGGATAATGAAACAATAATTTAAATAGAACATAATATATTTAAGAATCTCAACTGGTAGGAGGCGAACCAGTGGGCTATTTACAAGCGTGGCCAAGGATTTGAACTTGGGACTACCAAGAACAAATCCAGCTGGTGCTTAGGGCAGGACTATTGAACTCATGGCTTCCAGATTACAAGTCCCAACTGCTAAGCCATGCTGTGGTAGGTTCCCTGCTAGGAGAGGCTTCTTGTTCGGCGAATACTTCTGCTTGCGGGGAGTATAGTAGGGCTGGGCTTTACATAAAAAAATGAGCTACTCCTTATTGTCATCTGTGGATATGTCCTGTAAGCTTAAATTGATTAGTCTCCCTCACAGCCATTTTTGTCTCATCACTCAATGCTCCTTTTTGGGGAACGTCATTGCGTAAGGTAAAGGTGCACACAAGCCAAAGGCCCAAATGGCCGGAACTTATCCTGGTTTCATTAGCATGAAGCACCTAGGAGTATTGCTACTCCCCCCTTGACGGGATGTTAGTCCATTGCAGGGTTACTCCCAAGCAGTGTGTTGCCGGTACCCATTAATACTCCTGGGTGAAGAGAGACAAAGTAAAGTTCCTTGTCTAAGGAAACAACCCAACTGGCGAGGCTTGAACCACGGACCTCCAGATCCAGTGGTCGAGTGTTAACCACACGGCCGGCCACACACGCCTCCTAACATCATTGCGTGACGAGACAAAAACAGCTGTAGCCTGGGAGACTGAGATGATATGAGATATTGTCCTCTTTCCTTGTCAGTGAAATTACATACAGATACATGGTTAGAAAAATTTATCAGTGGGTTCTAGTTTTTAAAAGGAGCACTTCTTTTAGTCTGCTACACAGTTGTTCTTTGTGTCATCACACAACGCTCCCTCTCTCCTCCGCAGAGGCTCCCGCCTGGTATCCCCATCAAAATAGCGATAATCGGAGGAGAGAGCAACGCTCCTGTTTGTGAGGAGGAGCGTTGTGTGATGACACAAAGACAGCTGTGGAGCAGACTATACCTCGTTGGGAGAATTTTTAATTTTTATAATGTATAACCCATAACAATAATTCACTGATTTTTTAGTTTTTTCACATTGCAGGTGTATTCAGTCCTTACATTCAATGCTAAAAAGCACAGGTGGTATTCTTCAAGGATCCTTTCCTTCATTGTCCTCCGCAAATGAACAGAACATTGTAGAAATTGCTTCGTTAAACAACTCCTTGGCTGAAGAAACTTTAGATCTTGCTCAGAATGTTTTGCCAGCGTTGTCACTCTCAGAGACATCACTTGTGTTAACTCATGAGTCAGTGGAGAACACAGAAAAACTCAAGATGGGACCAACTTCTGCTGAAAAACTAGCTTTACAGGTTAATTTTACGTGGCTGCTTGTGATTATAAGTGCACTGCATACTCAGGAAAAAGACTGAAAAAAAGTTGTAAAATTCAAATAAAAGCTTTTTGTTAGTAATTCAGGAGACATAAAGTCTGGAGACTGTCTCTTTTGCAGTACACCCCCTACCCCCCCTCCCCCAAGCATCTCTCTCCACCCGTGTGACTCAGGACATCGAACGAAGTCTTCTAAATTTGTAAATTTTCTAAAAAGTACTGATGAAAAAGGCCGTGGAAACTGTCCTATGATCGAAAACATTTTTGAATTTTTGAAAAATGGCGCAAAATTCCAAATTTAAACAGTAAAGTTAAAAATGCTATTTTATCCGGGAGATTTGGTGACCTGTACGGGGGACAGAGTGAACTATGCAGTACACGAAAAATTTGGGAGACTTGGCAGTGATTTCTTTTGTCTCCTCTGTAATAATATTTCCCTACTAGCAGAGGTCTCTCAATGCATGAAACTGCATGTACAGTACTAGCGTTTCCTTTACAACCAGTAAAGTTTTAATCACGCGCGACACAACTTACAGAACCAGTTTGCATAATAACAACTGTGCGTTCCAAAAAAAATCCAGCATGGAGTCTCAACAGGACACGCGCATTCTACAATAAATGAAACCAGTTCTGAAAACCAGTCAGTTTCGGCCACAAATGTGGTCGGCGGCTACACAGAAGAACGCGTCGGGGGCCGACAGAGGGCTTCCTCAATCCTCTCCTTATTCTTCCCTTGTTGTGAGAGACCTGCTAGCAGGGAATTATAATAAGTGTAATGAACTGTAGTTTCTCTCCATTCCAATATCATTCTTCCTTTCTCGTACCTTTTACCCCCAGAGTCATTACTTCGAAGAAATAAATGTATTGTAGTTCTAACTTATCAGTGGATGAAATTCTGTTTTGTTATCAATCACCATTCAATTGAAACCTCTTCAGCAGTACTTTCCACAAAAAGACATTTGTCTTTAGCACTTCACCCCATGAAATTTGGCGTATCTCATAGAATTCCTTGAATTTTGAATGTTCATAACCAACTCTTAAAATTTCATGTAAAGGTTTAGTCTGGTACCACACACGTAGAAGATCGCGCACCCCTGTTAAAGGCTTCCGGTCCAGCAAGACACGCTGTTCAAGACCCTGAATAGTGCAGTTGTATACCCTGTTTATGACCCCGAAATCTAAAGCTAAATCTAAATAATTACTGTATACTATTATAAATCTGTCATATTGGATGTAAGATAATCTTGCTCTTTTCAGCAGAACATTCCTGTTGAGATGTCCCCTCCGCCCAACGGGCCTAGAACAGATTTGACTGCAAAAAAGAGCCATATTTTCTGTTTATTAGGTCTTATCCGATGACGTGGATCTTCAAGCCGAACAACAGCAACTCAGAGGTGTTATGAAAAGAATGTCGCAGCAGTACATTGGTCATGATTATCAAAGCCGGTTTGCTACCAAGAACTTCAGAGTGACTTATGACTGCTGTGAGAGGTGTACGGGAGCTCTTCAAGTGGTGTAGACACAGGCAGACCACCCTCTGTTCTCAGAAGAAACACTGGCCTGTTCCATGCTAGCCTCTCACGCAGATAGTGGAGTGTGGCTCGAAGTCAGAGAGGATCATTATACGTTTTTGGGAAACTGTCAACCTACCCCTCCCCTCAGCCAGCATGTATAAGTGAGAAGTAAGTGTTAATGTTGGCTTAGGGGAGGGGTAGGTGGGCAATCCAGAAAAATGTAAGGGGGGAGAGAGGAGGAGACTTCTCTTCGTTCTTTCGCTTTTACTCCCTTTTCCACTGCGTCGCTGTTTTTCGTGCTCAAATAAATTTTCAAAAATATCCAAATACGAGTGGACGAGGCCTTGCATTGTGCCATTAAGTGATCACGCAAATAGGAGCTGGTCAACTCCGGGTTTAGTGCTATAACAGTAGAGAGGCTTTATTAAACCGAGGTGGAAAAAAAAAACACCTCAGAGAATACAGACACATTGAACAACGTTTTTTCGTTTTCATATATTAATTTCTTGACGTACAATGCGCGGGTTGAATTGAATATACTCACTCGTACATGAAAAGGAGAAAGGCTTCGATAGAATTCTGACAATTTATAAATATAAATAAATATAAATTCACACGGACTTTTACATATGTTTTATACAAATAATGCATTGACATATTACAGCCACGGTCGAAGAGTACCAAAGAGTACATTTCTTTGTCTGTCACTAAGCGGCTTTCCTGCCTTCTCTATTTAGTTCTAGGAGGTACAGAATCGTAAACCTAAGGTCCTGGGCTCGTTTCCCGCTCAGAACTCTAGCTGGATTTGTCTCTCCGTCGTTGCGGGTTAGACATTAGGAAGCTTTAGCGTCGACGACGGCGAAGGCAACGTGAACGCCAACAAAACGGAAGAAAAAGATTTAATAAGCAAAACAGCATCACACTTTTTTGTTCATTTCCTTGCCGTCAATGCACGACTATGACGTGAAATTCTCTTATGCGGCGTTTTATGGAGCACGTAAACACACGACCACGAATCTTTCTTTTTCCTTCAAAACTTGGGTTCGGTCCAGAGTAATTCAATTCCAGGGAAATTCACCTTCATTTGACATTTTCCAAAAGTGACTGAGTAATAGCGACAAAGTTTGCAACAACAGTAAGTCTGTAAATAGTTTTGATTTTGCTACCGTTTGGCCGTCGTCGTTGCTGCGAAAGGTTCCTATTACGTTGTTTTCCCGGGACGGCAACTTCGTAAGGAAACGATCCGGGGTGTACTCCTATATTAAGGGCAGACTCGCACCCAGTCGTTATTTGTGTTTTAGGGGTGAAAGAGACGAGGGAAAAATTGTCGCCCCCTTCCCATAAGTCCCCGCGCGCCTCAACCTAGCCCCGGCACCCTCTCTTACCTATTTTCCTCACCCCCAAAGCACATAAATAGCTTCTAGGTACGAGTCTGTTTTAAGGGGGTGGGGTTTATTGTCGGGAAAATTAGAATTACTGGGCGTGGCTCAATCTTTATTTGACCCCTAAAAGATACAACTCTGAAACAAAAGCAAGATAAATTGTTATCATATTAATTTGAATAGAGAAGATGTCATTGAATGCTTTCTTCTGCGTTAAGTTTCTTTTTTCTTTTCGTCTGTTTCGTTCTTTATTTCTTCACGCACAACCGTAAGCGAAACCATCATCCGAAGGTAACTGAAATGTGCGTTTCGTGCTGAAAACCTCAAGCTGAACCTGTATCCGCAATTTAGACTCCTTGACGAGACGACTAGTATCACCGCTCTTTTAATTACGGAACTATTTCCCCGGGGGAAATTAATAATAATAATAATAATAATAATAATAATAATAGTGATGATGATGATGATGATGGTGATGATAATAGTAATAATAATAATAAAGGTCTTTATTCAAGGTTTTAAACGTTAAAACTTACAAGTTCTATTATAAAATGAAGATAAAACTGTGTGAGTCTAAAAAATATTAATAAAAATAAATAAATACTAAATTACAATATATTTAAAATCAAATAGACAAATTAGCAATGACCAGGGCGATCTGAATTTCAATCAGATTTCCGACGGCTTGTTAGCCTGGGTACCAGAGGTTCTTTTTCTCTGGTGTCAGCTGGATGTTTCGGTGTCACTAGTAGGACTTAACCGCAACCGGAAAACGCGCATAAAATGTCTCTGGCACCCAGGGTAAAGATTGTATGCACTTCTTTCATTCTAGACTAGGAATGCCACGGATGTAGCATCACTCCCTTCATCGGACATAAACGCTTCTACTTCGGCTTCCATACTGACTCTGTAACCTTCTCTCTGGTAGGCTGAGAACATCGTCGGAGTAAACACTGATTGATCGTCAAATGCTGTGGGAAGGCTCCACAAATCGCCTGTGACAAACTACGACATGCGTCTCCATGGCAACATTCACAGCAACAAAACGTCAATCGATCAGCTTCCTCCGCGGATAACCCAAGGCCCATTTCCTCACAGACTCCTCTCGATGTCAACGCATCCACGTCTCGCATCGTATGGTTGTTACACCTTTATCAGGATGTCTGGGCTTTATGTAGAGTATTTCACCTTCAGCAACTCCCGTCTCCGTTGGTATTTTTGTCATAATAATGCACTTTGAACCTATATGCGTATTACAGGTGTAAAGTTGACCTTAATTAGTTTATACAGAGAGCGATTCAGTTTGAACTCGCTCTGTCGAAACAGTCTGTTTACCGCAGCTAATGATTTCCAATCGTTACAAGCTAATTTCTAGCTATATTAAACTTGCGACCCCAGATTTTAGCGCAATCATTCACTTATTCTACAAACGTTTCAAAACTGATAGGTGGATTTACGCGTACCCTGCGTAGCAGGTGCCGGTTATTAGGGAGTTTTAGCAACAACGATGGCGCCCGCAACGAGAACGTCAAAAAAGACGTGAAAATGCCTAATTTCACGTTTTACAGAAGACTTAAACCAGTAACGACGATATTTTCTTTCTTTTTCTAAACTTGAGTGCGGTCCCCAAGAAATCAACTCCAGGGAAATTTGCCTCCATTAGATATTTTCAGCGAATTTCAATAAACGCGACAAAGTTGAAAAAAACGCCAATTCATTCTAAAATTGACGTTTTCGCTGCCGTGGCCGTTGTCGATGCTAAGAGTCCCTATTTATTTAAAGGCCGCGCGACGGCAACACACGAAGGGGAGAGGAGGCCTCCTCTCTTTTTCTCCCCTCGCGCGTCCTCGAGATTTCTTCCTTCGCCCTAGAAAACAAACCGGCGCCTGCTACGCAGGCTAATGTAGGGGGGTCCGAACCAAAAGACCCTCACTGCACGGCGATATCACGTGCGTGAGAAGGAATCGGGTAATAGGAATAAATAAGAAAAAAAGTTACTAAGTAACAAAAAATAAATAGAGAGATTTCTTTCAAGAATGGAGTTTCTCTGTGGAGGAGAGTAGTGGAGGGGGGATTTTTTACTCCTTTCCTTTGTGGATTTAATTAACTTTTTGAGTGGTATAAATTAACGCAGATGACGTCATGCATCTCATTAAGATAGGATGATGTCATACTTTAAATTAATGCCAATGACGTCACGCATGCCATTAAGATAGGATGATGTCAGAATTTATTTTTAGCTGGCTGACGTCATGCATGTCATATAGATAGGATGATATCATAGTTTATTTGTAGCTGGCATGGAGCAAGTGACGTCAGAATTTCCTACAGTTGACGTCATCAAAAAATGTTGAGATCATAATCTATAAACAGAAAAGTGATTTTTATATAATTAGCTATTTGCTATAGTCTTATGATTAGATATTGTTTGCTATAGTCTTCTGATTGGATATTGTAGAAACTGCTATGTGTTCAAAATAAAAGCGGGCAAATTTTGAACGTGTTATCTTTGCAGATTATACTAAATGAAAAATCTTTAATCATTAAATTATTTTCACTAAAAATCGGCTATAAACAAAACCAAGACACGGAGGTTAACTGAACAATCTTTACTTCAAAAGAAGGGAAAAGGAGGTTAAGCGAATGCGCAATCGTTCTCATTTTTCAGGCAAAACATGAAAACGAGGTCGAAGCTCAGCGAAGCGAAAAACTGCCTATCAAGCAAAAATGTCAATCTTTGTTTACTTGACTTGGTTTACTTACTTGGGTATGAAAATTCTATAGAAAACAACAGGTGGTTCTAAAGTAAACCCTAACCGTTTTGGTTCTTAAATCAACTCCATTCTTGTTCCTAACGAGTGGAAAGCCTATTTATAAAAATAGGAATAAAAGGTTCGGATCGCCTAGCAACACATGTCTTTTTGTTTAGCGCTAAAAATCGGACAAATAAACAAAACACATACACACATACACAGAGTGGAGCTGAAAACTCTCTATTTCAATTTTGACTCACCATTACGAAAGCGTTTTCTCCGTTCTATCTATCAGCGCTTGAGGAGCTTATGGTCGCCGTTAGTCAGTTAATTATGCGGGTTAACAAACCCAAAGTTGAATACAAATTAGTTCATCTCTACAGCTAGACCCAAGGGAGCACCTTGACTTATTATTGTAAAAGCACAAACAATTAATAACTTAACAAGGATCAATTTAAACACGCGACGAATAAATTGACAAGACACGAGATACAGTTTTAAAAACTTTATTGAAAACCAGTGACAAAAAGAGTCAAATAAACAGCGATTTGGAAGGGATGGAAATTAGACCTCCTCTTCGTTCTCCTCTTTAGAAGGTGAATAAAAATTGGTTTCCATCGTCTTGGCGTTTTTGTGTGTAATTAATCCACAATCGTGACACCGAAGGAAGCCCTCTTTGATGAATTTTCTCTCCTCGGGGATCTGGTGATCGCATATAGGACAAATCTTGTAGTTATCGTGCAAAAAGCATTTAGGACATTTCATGATCAATGTGGAGTACACATTAGAGTTTTCGCAATGTTCACAGGGACTTTTAGAGTGAAAGGTGGTGGACGTTTCAGGGCTACTACTTTCTGTTTCCTCACTATCGTTTTCAGTGTCGTTGTCGCTCTCTTGGGTGCCTTCAGTTTCAACGCCATTCTCAGAAGCCACTTCCTCCTCCTCCTCCTCCTGATTTTCAATATCCGATGAACTCTCCTCATTATTACTCTCATTATCGGAAGTATTTTCTACATTTCGGTAGCCTTTTTCCTTTTCTATTAAATCACTTAACAACTTTTTGTTCTTGATTAAACCTTTATCGATTCCTAACTCTGCAAGTCCACCTAGAAACGTATTCAGCGCACGAGGCTTGGTAACCTCATTGTTATGAGGGAGTAACACATACTCAACTAGCTCGGCGATGTTTGTGACGGGAATTATACGTTTATTTCGAAGTAATTGTCCGCGGGGAGTCCAGAATAAAAGATCTTTGGAAGTGGCCATACTATGCAGCAATTCAGAAGCACGCTTTACCGAAACCGCTTGGGAAAGATGACTCAAAACATCTTTTATTCTTGGTTCTTCATCCTCGCTTTCATCACTAGAACTTTCGTTTCCTTCATCCTCGCTCTCGTGCTCTTTATCAACCAAGTCTATCTTTCTCTTCATCGCGATAGGTACAGGTTGAAGGTAGGCTTCAACTGAGTAACTTATAGTTTCGTTTCCTCTTTTATAGCATCAAAAATCCTAAGCTTGTAACAGCAGGTAGCAATAGGTCTTGAATAAAACCATCACCCTCTTGTACAAGGATTCGCTTCTTTGTTTTGTAAGGGACATTTGTTTCTGCTAGGTTTACTAGAGCATCCTTATATGGCAACAAGTTCCGCTTATTTTCTTCGGGGATAAGAATGTATTCCTTAAGTATATTGTATAAGACTTGGACTAATGCATGTAGTTGTTGTGGACTGGCTGTCCGTAAAAGAGACTGTCGCTGCTGAGCTGGACAATTAGCTAAGAGTTGAAGAAAACCACGATTCTTCTTGACAACTCGAGACATTGCGACAAACTGAACTTATCATTGTAGTTTGCAGTCTTTTATTGACTGTCGTGGAGAAAAACAATGGAAATGTGGTGGCGGTGGAGGGAAAACAATAGAAATGTGGTAGCGGTGGTGGCGGTGGAGGGAAAACAATAGAAATGTGGTAGCGGTGGTGGTGGTGGTAGAGGGGAAACAATAGAAATGTGGTGGCGGTGGTGGTGGTGGAGGGAAAACAATAAAAATGTGGTGGCGGTGGTGGTGGTGGGGGTGGTGGAGGGAAAGCAATAGAAATGTGGTGGTGGCGGTGATAGAGGAACACAATAGGAAAGTGGTGGTGGTGGATTGAAAACTATTGAATTTTATAGCCTTCAAAACTATATCAATGCGCATTATGCTAGCATTTTCTCAGTCAACATTCTGCTCCTGAGGAGCTGACATGAGTTGGTTCTGTTCCGTTTGCGAAAAATCATTTAGCAACAATGTTGGTCTCACACCATTTCAAACAGTTCCGTTTTCAAAGAAATGTCAGCGGTTTCGATTCGAGCATCCTTTTACCTCCATGATTGCCGGAATGACTGGCTCAGGAAAACCGCCTGGGTTCGATCTCTATTGCAACAAGCTTCAGAGACAATTTACCCTCTCCCGGAGAGGATTGTTTGGTGTTATTCACAATGGCAGCCTGCGTATACAGAAATGCTAGTTGCCATGCCACACATTGAATTCGTCAAGGGAATTCCCACGGCTTTGGAGCAGGATTCCTATTTTGATGTGAGCAAACGGAATTTGATCGTGTTTGATGATCAAATGATTGACGCCAGTAAAGACAAGCGAATTGTGAACCTCTTTACTCGTGGTTCTCATCATCGCAATCTAAGCGTGATTTATATCGTGCAGAATCTATTTCACCAGGGGAAAGGTAGTCGCAGCATAAGCCTAAACAGCCATTATTTGGTGTTATTCAAGAACCCACGAGACAAATTGCAAATCTTGACTCTTGCCAAGCAAATGTATCCCGGGCAAACTGACTTCTTTTAAATCAGTACGAGGGGGCTGTAAAAAGACCTTTTGGTTATCTGCTGATTGATCTGAAAACTACTACCCAAGATAATTGTCGACTGCGAACAAACGTCCTGCCCAGTGAAGAAGGTTTTAACCAAGCAGGGTTTCAAGAAAATATTCCTCAAGAGCTTTTAAAATATCTAAAGCAGCAAAATCTTTCACCTGTCCCACTTCTTCCAGCTATGCAAGAAATACAGGGTAACATGGATTACTTGCTTTCTCGAAACGATCTTCGGGACGATGAAAAAGCTAAGAGATACTCTCAGTTGCAAAACAGATACCTGGCTTTTAAAGAACAATTAAATACAAGAACCCGTAAGGAAGAAAGCACTGTTCCAGACTTAACATCAAGCACACATGATTCTTCGACAGCAACGGCAGCATTCTCCACTCCCATTAACCCCTTCAACGTAACACCTAAATTAACACAAGCGGCTATCTTACAAAAACTTGAAAACGAAAGCTCCACCCCACCTGCTTTCCTGACCCCTCCTCCCACAGTAGAAACCCCATCACAAGGCCCGAAGCGCAAAAGGCGTCGGATTCAATTTGTAAATTATTTGGATGATTATAATGCTCATGGCAAACAGAGGAAACGAACTCAGCATAAGAAATTTCGAGTCAGACCTTACAAGTACTCCATGGGCGAAGAAGATGATTAATTTCCATCTCTTCCAAATCGCTGTTTGTTTGACTCTTTTTGTCACTGGTTTTCAATAAAGTTTTTAAAACTGTATCTCGTGTCTTGTCAATTTATTTGTCGCGTGTTTAAATTGATCCTTGTTAAGTTATTAATTGCTTGTGCTTTTACAATAATAAGTCAAGGTGCTCCTTTGGGTCTAGCTGTAGAGATGAACTAATTTGTATTCAACTTTGGGCTTGTTAGCCCGTATAATTAACTGACTAACGGCGACCATAAGCTCCTCAAGCGCTGAGATTTCAATAGTTAGTCGTTTCCTCGAGATAGAACGGAGAAAACGCTTTCGTAATGGTGAGTCAAAATTGAAATAGAGAGTTTTCAGCTCCACTCTGTGTATGTGTGTATGTGTTTTGTTTATATATCCGATTTTTAGCGCTAAACAAGAAGACATGTGTTGCTAGGCGATCCGAACCTCTTATTCCTATTTTTTATAAATAGGCTTTCCACTCGTTAGGAACAAGAATGGAGTTGATTTAAGAACCAAAACAGTTAGGGTTTACTTTAGAACCACCTGTTGTTTTCTATAGAATTTTCATACCCTGTGTAATACTTTCTACAGAGTCAAGTAAACAAAGATTGACATTTTTGCTTGATAGGCAGTTTTTCGCTTCGCTGAGCTTCGACCTCGTTTTCATGTTTTGCCTGAAAAATGAGAACGATTGCGCATTCGCTTAACCTCCTTTTCCCTTCTTTTGAAGTAAAGATTGTTCAGTTAACCTCCGTGTCTTGGTTTTGTTTATAGCCGATTTTTAGTGAAAATAATTTAATGATTAAAGATTTTTCATTTAGTATAATCTGCAAAGATAACACGTTCAAAATTTGCCCGCTTTTATTTTGAACACATAGCAGTTTCTACAATATCCAATCAGAAGACTATAGCAAACAATATCTAATCATAAGACTATAGCAAATAGCTAATTATATAAAAATCACTTTTCTGTTTATAGATTATGATCTCAACATTTTTTGATGACGTCAACTGTAGGAAATTCTGACGTCACTTGCTCCTTGCCAGCTACAAATAAACTATGACATCATCCTATCTATATGACATGCATGACGTCAGCCAGCTAAAAATAAACAATGACATCATCCTATCTTAATAGCATGCGTAACGTCATCGGCATTAATTTAAAGTATGACATCATCCTATCTTAATGAGATGCATGACGTCATCTGCGTTAATTTATACCACTCAAAAAGTTAATTAAATCCACAAAGAAAAGGAGTAAAACATTCCTCCTCCACTACTGAGGAGCGTTCACTTGCTAGATTGTATTGGGTGTTCCAACCTCTCCCCAGGCCTTGTTTCCTTCCCTTCTCTCTCCGTCTCCTATTTTCTAAGGTAAAAGCCATGGGAGCGAGGTTCTTAGATGTTCTTGTCAGAGAGTCACTTTCAAAAATTGTACAACCTAAGAAACTGACCTGTAACTTCTAGGCTGCCGGATCCAACACTTGTTTCCACGACGTTATCCCGTATATCCTCTGCAATGTCCAGTCCATCCATCCCTGAAAATGAACAACCGAGCTTTTTTCTGGCCAAATCTAAACCTGTCAAAAGAGAGCTTCCACAGTCTTCGTCTAATATGGTACGACCTCCATCCACCGACACAGTTTTACTCAGTCTTAACTTCAAGAGTGGAAGGATACCCAAGTTTGGGAGCTGGAGGCCTGGGACCTTGGTTGACAATTTTCATTGCGTTGCGAATAAAGTTGACGTAATAGACATTGACAGTCAACCACCTTTTCAAAGAAATTCATGCTAATTCCACGTGTTATGGAGGACGTACTGACAAGCAACGACAATTGAAAAAGGACTCTTAATCTTCTTCAATAGAAACAACCGTCACTAATTTTCTGGGCCAAGTTCTTCGAAGGCCGATTAGTGCTAATCCGGGGTTAATTTTTAATCCGCGCTTCTTCAAACGATGGATAGCGCTATCCACCGGATAAATCACTATCCAGTGGATAAGTATAGGGAAACTGATTGCGTTATCCACTAGATAGAGATTTATAACCAGTGGATAGCTTTATCCACGTTTTGAACAACTGGGACCAGCACTTTAGCACTTCGCACAAAGGAAAAATAGCGCCGCTATTTTTTCTTCGCCCCTTCCCATGAGACCCCGCGCGCGCCTTAACCTAACCCCCAATCTTCTCTCATCCCCAAAACACATAAATAGCGTTGGGTACGAGTCTGAGAAATAACTATGACAAAGGAAGGTTTGTTTTTATTGTTGTTGTTGTTGTTGTTTTTTTAAATGACCCTGAGGCACCATGGCTTAAACTGATGGACAAACAAAGGAGTACCGCGACGTTAATGACTTATCAAGTCATGCAGTCATTCATTCGTCAAATCATTTACATGATTACTAATTTGAAATGAGAAATGCCAAAGTATAAACCAAGTCTAGTGCGGAACAATGTTATTTTAATAATACTGATAGTGTTACATGTTTTTCAGCCAGTCTATATCTAATAAGCATTTTGCAAAGTATTAAAACAATAGTTAAATATGTAATCCCTAGATTCTTATTTAAACCTCTCCGTTTATAATTTAAACTACTGACAGTAATAAATACAATCGCTTACGAAAAATTCGCCTTGCACTAAAAACAACTTCGGTGAAATCCAACATAACGGTTGATCTTCAGCTATCTTCTCAGTTAGTGGCTAACTTTTAAGGCTCGTCATTCAGTTAAAACCTTAATCACGGTTCATAGCTTTACGTTAATAGCTCTATACTTCTTTGATCGCATACGCTGATTGCTGGAAATCCTACTCAGTCCAGCTTTTTTTTTCTGTGTGAAAGATTAGTCTATACTAGCCTAGTAAAAATCTTAACACGCTATAAGGGAGATTAACATTCCTGGATGATGGGCTCCTGATTAGATCTGGAGGGCCTTACTGTTACACCTTTTTTTTTTTTAATGCTTAAAGCTCTTTTTATGTTTGTTTTAATTCTTTCAGTATTTTCTTAGCTTAGTATGTAAGTCAATAAGTATACATTTACTGTTTATACTCGTTCCGTCTTAAACTGTCCGATTATTGGGGATGCTCCTTCTTCTCCATATTAATCAGAACTAGCTTCAGGTGGCATGTTGTAATACGGATGATATTCATTGTGTTTGTTTACATTCAAATATGGTGCATCCCTTTCCATTATCGCCTCCAGTTTTTCGATCAAACGGTAGAAACTGGGACGAATGTAAGGGTCTTCATTCCAACAGTCAGTAATCAGCTCATATCTGTTATGAATGGAGAAAAAAAAGAACCATTCAATGCTTACTAGAGCTCCAGTCAATTATTAGGCAGTGTCAAAAGACCTCTTTATAGCTTGTACGTTTTGGTTTGCCAAAAGAGGTCCCAGGGGAATTTGACCGTTAGACATGACCTGTATTGGGAAAACAAAACATTCAGGCGAAAGAGGTCTATTGGAATGAAGGAAATTTTTTTAGCCGGATATATAGGCTTCTTAGCTTCATGAGTTTACAGGAAGGCTCCACAGTGAGGCCCAATCCTTTTTATACAGCATTTTTGAAAGAATAGATACCTCTTTCGTATACATTCCTTTCCTGCCTGCCCTGAAAAATGGTACGACTTCTTCACTTTTCAAGCCATTAAGCCCTTAACATTAAGCATACAATACAGGTACATCTGTTGAACATATCTTTTGATGTAAATTACCGAAGTTAGAAAATTTCCTACCATTTCAAACATTTTAGCTCGTGAAATTCCTACCTTTCCATATACATGTGGCCTAAAAAGGTACTCCTTTGGGTGAAGCTTCAACGTAAAGCCCATTAAAATGGGCTCTTGGAACGTTTGGGTTATCACGTGATTCCCCATTCCTTCATTCAGCCATTATTATGTAAAGCTCTGCCCAGCGGTCCAACCCCTTATCCTTTTGAGTATCATTTTTGACAGAAAAGAACTTTAACTTTATCCCTTTTAATTGCTGAAAAATGCACTTCTTTTTAAATATGAACAAATAACAAACTAGAAAATTTTCTCGACTTTTTTACAGCCAAAAAATCTTATCTGGTCCTCTTATGTCATTTTACAGACCGAAATGTTGATTTCCCTACCCTTTCATATACTTAGACTAGCAAAATTCCTACACCAGAAGACTGAGAGTAGTACCCCTTTTGGGGGGTGCCTCCCCAGTACAGGGAGTACTCCCCCCGACCCCAGGAAAGAGATCAACTTATCACTACTAATGATGCCTTTAGTGACCATAAAGCTAATGGAGGGTTTCCTTGTTCAAAGAGTGAGGATCCCATCAAAAGTTTTCCATTGCCGTCCGTCTGGTCATTCAGTTTAATATGATCAAAGAAGGCGTTAAAATATTTGACGAATTCGTATGCTGCACCGTTCGGTGTGAAATGTAACAGAGCAGACGCACAGAAAAATCGAATCTTTTTGTTAAATCTAAGACCACTCTAATCAAGAAACGTACACGTCATCGGAGCACATGTCAGGCCTTTCCATGCGATAACCAGTACCGAGCAGTCGATACAACTCTGAGTTGGTCAGCGTGGGGTATGGTACGCCTCCTGACGATTGCGAGAAAGAATACAAATGATTACATATCAGCAACTGAATACATGCAATTTTCCGTTAGATACATTTCTATTAAAGATGCCTTAGTCGATTGTCAATTCTCCTCATATAAACTCTATAAGGCCATTTTGCAAAAATGGTTGATTGAATGGAGGTCTGATATACAGCCAATGCAGTTAAATGTGTAATGAAAGAAGACAGGGTGATTAACAATAAGGCTTCTCGAATCCAGTCATCAAATGCTCGCAAATTTTTAAATTTGACAGATTAAAATATGTATTGTCATGTACGGTTATCATCTAGTAGATGTACTTGTCTCACAGCACTTAATCAATTAAAACAGAGCCCAGATCAAACAAGAAAATTCCAACTTGCCGCAAATGAAACATTATATAACATTGTTTTCGCCCTTCCTGGTAGCAGTAACCTTGATAACAATCGTAACAGTTAAGCCACATCCCACCATGGCAAAACGGGGAAGATGGGTTAAGGCACGGTCCCCTTAATTCCCTTGGAGAGCTCAAAACTTTTCAGTGTAAAACCAGTATCCTGCTGGTCGTGCATGAGTTTTCAACATTTTGACATAATTTCTACGGTCGATAAGAGTCATAGACCATGAAAAATGTTTTTTTGATTTGTCAGTCACCTCAAATTTAACATGACAACTATAAACTACAAAATTACTGTCCACTCACCCAAGGTAGCCATTTCCCAAAGAACAACACCAAAAGACCAACTATGAGGAAAACCAAAGAGGTTATAAATATGTACAGATTCACGGCATTTAGATTGTCTACTGCCTACGGAGGAGCCCAAAAATGCGTGTACTCTTGAGTTTTGGATGTAATTGGAAAACTGTTAAGGACTGGAAGAATCCGTTTTTGGCAGCTATATATTTAGACAGAGATGCCTTCAATACAATGATTCCATATTTGGGCAAACAATTTTCCGTGCTTCTAATTGGACGACTAAAAACCCTAACATGGTTATAAAAAATAAGGGGATTTAGGCGCTTCAGAGTTATATGCTTCTGTAATTTTTGAAGGCAACTACAATTCTGAGAAGTGATTCAGTAGAAGAGTTTCAATAGTTCCCTTGTCAATGGAGCGGGAAAATTCATCACTCACACATCACTTTTGGTCGTGTAAACCCCTTGATAAAGTGATTCAGGGGCCATCCACTTTACAGGAAGTTTTCTGGACTTCGCTGAGCTGCTCACATCTTCATAGATTTGTCTCATCAACCCAAAGTCTGACACTTTGATCTGGTTGTCATGGCCAACAAGAACATTACGGGCAGCAAGGTCTCTGTGAACAAGATTGTTTTCGGCGAGATGATTCTAATAACGAATAAGCAACGAAAAAACGATTAAAATGATCTCAAAACATAATAACGGGGTACGCGGAACACTAAGTAGTTAAGTATAGATGAAAAAATACAAATGAAAAGTAAATATCGGCACTGATCTGATCCAAATATTTACGTTTAGATGCATAACGAAACGAATTTAGCCAAAACTGGGTCGACCAAAAAGAAATTTTTTTCCATATAAGCCATTTTAATGTACTCATATCTAGAAAAACAGCCAATATATTTATCTCGTCTATTTCATGTTTATAAAATATTGACTTTGAATTCTTCTTTCCAAGTTATACTTAGAATCAGAATCCCAGCAACATTATCCAGAAAACAAGATAATTACCATTCCTTTAGCTATTTGCCAGGCAAATGAAAACAGTTGTTTGGTAGAAAAGTTCTCCTCTACGTCACAAGGATCCTCGCCTGACTCCTCAAGGTTTTCTGTTGAAAGTGGCATCGCAGAAGCTTGAGTTTTTCCTGGTGATGTCGTTGGCCTGGTTAGAAGTTCTTTGTCAGTCACTTTGAATTCCTCATCCTAATTAAATTGATAAAAAACTATCAAATTTTTGGTTTAGCTTGAGACAGCACAGCTTTCAAGTAATTACTTTCCTTGTTAGTAAATAAGTAACTAACGGATAAAAGATAAAAATAACATACCGTAAAATTCCGAAAATAAGCCCTGGGGCTTATATTTTTCAAAGGCCCTTTTTGAGGGGCTTATTTTTGGAGGGGCTTATATTCGGAGGGGCTTATCCACGGAGGGAAATTTGCGTTTCAAAACGATTGGGCTAGCTTGTAGTAGGAAGAAAATTTACCATTTTTGCTTTGCTTTACTTCGTATTCGGGGGCAAATTCCAAGTACAAGCCCCCCGGGGTGCTTATATTTGGAGGGGCGATTTAACGGAGGGTTTTTTGCGTTACGATTTTGGGGGGCTTATATTTGGAGGGGCTTATACATGGAGGGGCTTATTTTCGGAATTCTACGGTAAATTGCTTGAGCCAGACAAGAGCCACAGAATATATAAGTATTATTTATTAAAAGTAACTTCAAAGTGACCAGTCGAGAGGTAGATACAATTTACTTTGGGTCAAGGGTACTGTTTTCAAGTCTAGGATGAATATCCATGCCCACAGTTTGATGTTTACCCAGAAAGCCTTGGCCACCTGCTGAACACTAAGCAGTTAAGTATAGATGAAAAAATACAAATGAAAAGTAAATATCGGCACTAATCTGATCCAAATATTTACGTTTAGATGCATAACGAAACGAATTTAGCCAAAACTGGGTCGACCAAAAAGAAATTTTTTTCCATATAAGCCATTTTAATGTACTCATATCTAGAAAAACAGCCAATATATTTATCCCATCTATTTCATGTTTATAAAATATTGACTTTTGAATTCTTCTTTCCAAGTTATACTCAGAATCAGAATCCCAGCAACATTATCCAGAAAACAAAGATGATTACCATTCCTTCAGCTATTTTCCAGGCAAGTGAAAACATTTGTTGGGAAAAGTTCTCCTCGTCGTCACAAGGATCCTCGTCTGACTCCCCTAGGTTTTCACTTGAAAGTGGCATTGCAGAAGCTTGACTTTTTCCTAGTGATGTCGTTGGCCTGGTTAGAAGTTCTTTGTCAGTCACTTTGAATTCCTTATCCTAATTAAATTGATAAAAAACGATCAAATTTTTGGTTTAACTTGAAGCAGCACAACTTTCAAGTAATTACTTTCCTTGTTAGTAAATAAGTAACTAACGGATAAAAAGATAAAAATAACATAATTTGCTTGAGCCAGACAAGAGCCACAGAATATATAAGTATTATCTATTAAAAGTAACTTCAAAGTGACCAGTCTAGAGGTAGATAAAATTGACTTTGGGTCTAGGGTACTGTTTTCAAGTCTAGGATGAAAATCCATGCCCACAGTTTGATGTTTACCCAGAAAGTCTCAGCCACCTGCTGATACACGTGATACTGATTGAAAACAACGAACACCATTTTACTAGACGATTCCTTATATCAGCCATCGTTCTGGAAGTCACAAGCCCGCAACTGAAAATAGCTCAAGACAATGAAAACAAGACGCTGAAACGTAAATCCAAGACAGCGCAGAAAAGGTACACCATCGACGAAACACATTAGTGGCACAGGAAAACCAAGATCATGTTGTGTCCTTCTAACGCGAAACGTAAGCAAAATAAGGCGCCCTAGAGGCAAATTCTTCTTTATTAGTGAATAAGTAATTATTATGGTGTTTTTGTTTTCGTCTTACATCTACTTCCGTGGAAGTCGATGGAACCACTTCAAGAACGGCATCTTTGTTGCTTTGTTGCGGAGACACTGCAATGTCTTCTTGGTCTTGGTGTATAGAATGTTGATCCTCCTTAACTTCATACTCATCAGCCAAACTTTTCTAAATTATTAAAGAAAATGGCGATGACATTTACATGTAGAAAAAATGTAACGCTATTGCAGGTTTTCACTGTCACGCTATTAAAAATAAAAATCAAACCCGTGTAATAGATAAAGTCTAGAATCTGAGAAATGAAAGAAGGCAAATATACAAAGGCCCTTGCCAAGACTCAGGTCGGTACAATTTTTCATGTGCGAGAAATTCGGAGAACTTTTTTACCTACATCTATAGAGCTTTATATGGAGACGCAATGTTGGTGCCCATCAGGATGGTCACTAACATGGCGGCCGGAAACCAACAGAAACATGTGTCAAGGAGTTGTGCTACTTAAGGGTGAATTCATCCCCTGAGGAACTCATTAACTTTGACATTAATACAATGACCATTCAGATAGCAAAATCCCCCCAACAGAGTCATTTTTTCAGCCCCCATGGCAGCTCTCTCATGCGCCATGTAAATAGCCTGCGAGCAAGCTCTCTGGGGTGCTCTGGCGGCTCGGCGGCAAAAGGAAGGAGATCTTGTAGCTACGTCTCTGGAAAATGAATAAGTCGATGCGAAATGCTGATTGGCGGAGATGACATTAGTAATGACGCCATTACCCTTGGCACGTGTTTTTTGTTTACAATCGCGCTCTTTTCCGCTTCGCGCTGATTGTTGGAAATCTGACAGCTCAGTCGACGGGGAGCCACAGGCGAATTGGAGGTAGAATTCAAATTCCAGAGACGTAGTTGCAAGCTCTCCTTCCTTTCCCCGCCCCGCCGCCAGAGCGCCCTGGAGAGCTTGATCGCAGGCTACCATGTAAATGCCGCGTCACGCAGTTAACCTAATTAAGTAAGCGCCGATTAAATCGACAACTTCGATAAAAATCGATTAAAGTCAATAATTCTCGATTACCAACAACTTTTTTCTATATCATGTTTTGTGGTATAAGAAACACTTCTGAAGGCAAAACCACAACGACAAACCAGTGAGGGTCAGCTGGATCTTTAGTAGGCCTGATCAGTAAAATATTCAATACCAAATTTAGTCTTGTGATAAGCCTACTTGATCCCCAAACCTCTCTCTGATTTTTCTAAACGTCTTTATAGTTAACTAATTCTTCCATAAAGAGGCGCTTCGCGGTTCCCAGATCATTAAATAAAGAGACAACTTTTGCGTATTCACCTGACTAGCGCAATCGATAAAAACCGATATCAGAAAATCAATTGTCAACACTATCGTTTTTAACTATTTTAACGATATTATCGATTGCCTCTCAGGTTCAAAACCTAATAATGCATTATTTTAAAGAAAATTATTTTAGCCACACGCAGATGTTTTCTGTTTTAAATGATGATTTTCTCTCACATTTTTATCATGTTTTATGGTCATGCTACTTCTCTTTCCATTTAATTGCGGAGTTCATTATCTACTTTGTTTTGCATATTTACAGAACGATTTAAATGATCCTTTCCAATATCCTTTTTGAGGAAACAATTTAAGGGTCTTGCTGAAAAACTGTGCACTGAACATTATCCTCACCACTTGAACTATATCTACATTGTAGGGTTCAACTTGAACAGTTTCCAGTGCAAGCAAGCCAAAACAGTTGTTTATAACTCTTTTTTATCCTGTCGATTGGCCGAAAATGTTTAGTAAGAATATTGAGTTAAATTTGTGAAATAAATAGAGTACCGAAGTGATGACGTCATAAAAATGAAATTTGTGAAATTATGGGATTTGTTAAGATACTCTGAAAGAACAACGTCCAAGACACCTACTCGCCAAAACTTAGCAATTCGGGGCAAATTGTCTCTGAGATATTAGCCCAGTCATGCTGTGACGACTCCATACAAATCCTTCTAAATTTGGCTTGGTTCATAAGATTAGGAACCAGGTAAGATTTAGAGGGATTTGTATGGAGTCATCGGAGTATAACTGGGTTAATATCTCAGAGACAATCTGCCCCAAATTGCTAATTTTTGGCGAGTAGGCGTCTTGGACGTTGTTCTTTCGGAATATCTTAACAAATCCCATAATTTCACAAATTTCATTTTCTATGACGTCACACTTCGGTACTCTATTTCGCTACAAATTTAACCGTCCAAAGCCACATAAATAATGTACTTATGTTCGGAAACAACGATCTTCGCCAAAGTTAACCTAATTAAGTAAGCGGCCGATTAAAATCGGAAACTTCGATAAAAATCGAGTAAAGTCGACAATTATCGATTAGCAACAACTTTTTCCCCTATTAATTTTTATCGATTTTCAATTTAATCAATCGCTCTTTATCGATTATTATTCATTCAAAATATTTCCCCGATTCTGATTGGCTAAAAGCACACATTTAATTCACCATAACCAGTTACCGATGACCAAATGTGGAAGAATTTTGTGTTTAGCGAGGAAATGACGTCAAAAATGCAGCGTTCTTGCGGGTTAATGCACCGTTAACCGAGAAGACTTGGGGACAAGGTTGAGTTGTTTTGGTTGTGAACTTGAAAAATGGCGGACATTTCACTCGTTTCAAGAGCAAGAACTAGGTAAAAAAAATAACTAAAAACATGGCAAGAACAGCAAGAAGACAACTCGAAGGGCGACATCTGCTGTTTGGAGAATATTTTCGGAGCTGAACCGACCCTAAACGTGCACTATCGAAGATAAACTTAACATCGATGGATCGATGGAGGTAAGCATGAGTTTCTTAGCAAGTTTACTGACCTGTGTGAAAATGAATAAATTCGATCAGGAATCTAAGGGATATGCGAAAACCCTTGCTAAGATTCAGGGCTGTGCAGTTTTTTTGTTTTCGAGGTATTCGGAGATATGTGTTACCCAAATTTATAGAGGTTTGTTTTGAGACGCCAGCCATGTTGGCGTCCCACTAAGGAACACAGATATGGCGACCGAAAACTAAAAGAAACATTGCCATAAAGCGAGTACTCATCTCAAGACAGCTCATAAACATTAAACTTAATACTTATTCAAAAAACAAGGACTGTTCAGATAAAAAAAAATCTAAAAAAAGATATGTCACTCTTTAACTTACAGTTACGTGACAGCTTTTGCTGCCCCATTATTGTCGCGTCACGCAATATATTAAAATATTCAAACGTATTCTGTCACAAAATGAAGAACCCTTTCGAACTGAAACTTTGTAGAAACACACGTGTTCAGCTGCTCTAATAGTTCACTAAATTGAAACTCAGAAGGATAAATAATTCTTTATTTTGAAGTATGATTACGTTACGTGCAAACCATTCAACAACAATCGGATGGGTAGATTAGATAGCTACAATAGGTCAACCAAAGCTATTGTAGCTCTATCTTCGATAGACCATTTAAGACAGAGCTAGTATGGAAAGTTAGACTACAGTTTATATACAAGCCTACATGATCTCTGGTCTCTCCCTGATCTTTCAGAACCTCTTTGTCAGCATAACATCTCTCGGTAGCTTGAAGTTCTTCGATCTAAACATCAAGCAAGTAACAAAAACCGTACTTTACGTCTGCATGGCTTCAAGCGATCCTACAGTAAAAAAGTTGTTATCTCCATACTAGATTACGGCCCCTAATTAAAGGCACACCAGGTTTTATGGACTAAGATTCGTAAGGAGGATTTTAATACCACCCCTATCATTGTTACACCCAAGGATAAAACACGTTTAAAATTATAATAATAATAATAATAATATAATTATTATTGTTAGTATTATCATTAAATGCTTTTATAATTTTGAAGTAACTGCAGTTGCTTAAATAAGTTGTACAAAATGTTCTGATAGTACCAAAATATATTCGTAATATTGCCTCCCTATATCTGTTTCTTGATAATTTCGTTATAAACTAATTGTATAATTGTTCATGTCCTTTATACCTTTTTTCTTCTGCGGCGTAGCCACGTCAGCAGGTCACCACTGGGAACGTATTCTATAACCAGGAACATGTTCTCCTGAAGCGTGCAGCATCCAACCATGGATACAACGTTCTTATGTGAACCCAACAGTTTCATCTGCTCAATCTCAAACGTGAACTCTTCTTTCTGTGCTTCAGATGGATTATCTAAAGATAATTGAATAAAATGACATTGATTTTATTATTGTTATTCTTCAGCATTATTCAGTGCAAAATGTTTCATTTGAAAAATATATTCGTCCATTTTTACCGCCTCCCACTCATCCTCTAATGCACAAGGGTATATACAGATGTATTCTACCGTGTAATAGAATATCGAGAAATATTCAGACATTAGGTAGGTCTCTGAGTATCGGGTGGTGGTGTGATGTGACCATGTGATTTCCCTCATTACCTAAACTGCTGTTCATAAAACGCGAAATAAATGAATAACAAACCAACAATAAAGTACAAAAAAATAAATACAGACCTGGTACAAGGTAGAGCAAAACCTTATCCTGTTTCACGTTTTTTTAGAGCCAATTTCACACATAAAGGGGTCAAAAATCATGCCCTTGGACCCCGCTCACACACTGGGTCTAGCCGTCAGCTTGGTGATGTCGTAGCTCAGTTTCATAATTTTAATTCCCTTTTCGTCGTTATCAAGCGACTTGCGGAGTAAACTGGACGACATGGATTACAAAAGGGGGAGCCAAAATCTCTTTATATGTATCCGATCCTTCAGAAGGAGTAGTAATGTTGAGTAGAGCTTGCATTTTTTTAGCTTCCCCGCAGACGTCCTTTGGGGTTCGTTCGAACTCCAAAGGACGTCTGCGGGGAGACTAGCTTTTTTTAAAACCGGACTTGCTTTAATTCTATCTGTAGGTTAGGCTTTGGCACATTATGCTACCATTATTTTGAGCATAATAACATGGCAAAAGCATGGGGCATTAAATGCCAGCATTTTAGCAAGATTTTTGTATCATTAAAAAGGAAAATTTTGTCTAAAGTGATGAAATTCACCGAAAAACAGCCAAACATATATATTTACAGAGGTTTCTAGCCAAAACTAGTGAGAGCCTGGGTCTAGTCAATGCCCGCATTCACACTGGTCAGTGGTTCAGCGTGTGCAGCCGCCATTTTGTTTGCTTGATATTCCAGTATGGATGGCTCAGACAAAAGAGTAACACATACATTCCAGTTACTGAAATTTTTGTGTCTATTATTGTGTATGTATTGATGGAACTTTCGAGCATTTTAGCAGGGCCAAAAGAGCATAAGTTAGTAAACATTTTGAGCATTAAGCATTAAACATTAGCATAATAGCAAAAAATAAAAGAATAATGTGCCAAAGGCTACTGTGGTTCAATTTATAGTTTCTTTTGTTTTTGGGAAACGTAAATTTGTAAGAGATGCATTTGTTTAGGGCTTTTCGGCTTAAACCTACTTTTTTGGAACTTAACAGGTTTTGTTAATTTTTTTTTCACACTTGAATGGTGAAATAGAAACTACAAATTACTTAAAACACAAAACACAAAGCATACAAGCAAATTTCAAATTTCGATATACGCTATTTAGATTATTAGTTGTTTAGACATCTGTGTTACATGCAAATTTTCATAAATCATAAACTTACATGTAAACATAAAGTGAGACGCATATGCGGAACACCCCTTCTATGGCTTACAAATGGCAAAATATATCTTCCCTTTCCTTAAATGTGTAGTTAGTTTGTTCCTCCTGTTGGCTATTTCTTTTTTACCTGATTAAGCGCCTTAATCTTGACTTAGAAGATTTGTTTAGAAGGATTAGAAGGATGGGTATTATTCAATTTACACTTAAAGATAAAGAATTTAGCTGCCAGAATCAGATGATTGAGAAATTTAACCTACTTTGAAAATTTTAAGTAACGGAGTGCTTCTTAACGTCGATAATATAAACTTTATATCTTACAAAGATCGTAACGTCGATAATACCAACTATTTATCTTACACAAGCAATCCCTTTAGGTGGTGTAATTTGTTTTAATATCACGTCGAAACAGAGGTTTACTTCAACGAGCTCAAAAGGTCATGGTTTGTGATTTGTGATTGGTGGATTTTGATCCGTTTTGATTGTTTCTGTGTTTCAAGGTTCGTTGCTTGTGATGTAGTTATGATTGACGGCAGCGAAAAACGTAATTGTGAAGGCGGCTTTTAAACTTCAGAGTTCGCTTGTTTTTGAAAAGGGCAGTTAAAATCCAAAAGGGTTCTTAGTATGAAGAGGACTGCAGTTGCAAAATCAAAGACTTTGGCTATGTCTCCCCTTTATGGAAATAACATTGTTTCTTACCATGTAAAACTTTGACAGCCACCACCTGTGCTGCCTCCGCATTGTTTAACACCTCCGCCTCATCACTCTTTCTAAATGTTGCTTTGTGAACAACACCAAACTCCCCTCTCCCCAGCTCCTCCTCAAACTGTATTTGCTCAGGTAGAATTTCCCACTTGTCAGGAGGAGTAGGCTCTAGTTGTGAATAAGATGACCTAGAAAAAGGAAAAAATTGATGCAGGATTATTACGCTGAGCACAACATTAATTAACAATTAGTATTCACCAAATTAGTGGATAGCAATTTTCGCGCGGTTTGATTGGCTCCCGTAACTCGGAATATCCTCGGATATTCAATGTTTTGGAATGGGATTCAAAATGGCTTCTCGTTTCGCGACAGTTTCGAAAGATGAAATTTTGGCGGTAAATGAAGCAGGTGCACCAACAAATACCAAGAAAGAGGCCAAATTTGGCTTGTCGGTGTTTTCTGGTCGGTAGAAAAAAAAAATTTCTTACTGAGTAAAAAATAAAATGATCCCCGAAACGATGTCAATTGAAACGTAAACAAACTCTTAACTAAGTGACGTCTTTTATCTACAAAAAGTTGCTTTTTGATTTTTATCCAACTGATTTGGTAAATACTAAATCAACTATCGCCCTCAGGGTCGGTTCATAACGCTAGATATATACCTCAACGGTTCGAGTCTCGGCATGTACCCCACCACCATTAGTATTTTTCAAATCAGTGAATAGCAATTTTCGCTCGTTTTGATTGGCTCCCGTAACTCGGAATATCCTTGGCTATTCACTGTTTTGCAACAAGAGCCAAGATGGCGTCTCGTTTCGAGACATTTTCGGAAGACGAAATTTGAGCGATAAATGAAGCATTCGTACAAACAAATACCAAGACAGCGACGAATTTTGGCTTGTCGGTGTTTATAAATAATTACTGGTAGGTAGAAAATTATTTTCATACTGAATTTGCAACAAAATAGTAAAATGCACTCGACAAAATCACCGAAATGTTTGTAAATTGTAAACAAAGTTCCTATAAGTGACGTTTTTACTTTACATAAGGTTACTTTCAGTTTTTCATTTTTGTCCAACTGATTTGGTAAATACTAAAACAACTATCCCCATCAGGGTCGGTGAACAGTGCTAGATATATACCTCGACGCTTCGCGTCTCGGTATATATAGCTACCACTATTCACCTCCCCTTCGGGAGATAGTTGTTTACCATTCACTTCCCCTTTCGGGGGATAGTTGTATACTATTCCACGAGTGCGCGTTGGATATAGATGGTAGATATTGCCAACGAGGCGCGTAGCGCTGAGTTGGCTATTATTATCTCATATCCAACAAGCGCGAGTGGAATAATTGTTTTATTAAAAACGCCCACACAATATGGAGAATTCTTCCCGACTTTATTTGTAAAAACAACCGATTTCACTCGTACAGTTATCAGTCCAGAACTTTTCCACTTTTGTGAAATATGCGACACAATAGCGTGATGTCATAGCATGGCGGGTTAGAAATATCCTCGAGCGGATTCGAATTGGCGTGGAAATCTGTTGTGTTTCGCGTTTTTCCAGCAGTCTTTGCTCGCCTTTTCGTAACAAAACAACGAAGAAGAAACGGTAGAAAGACTTGTGCATAAGGTGATGAACAATGGATTAGAAATGTTAGCGAAAGTGAGATTTTTCTTTTGATGTACGTGTCTATTATCATCTTCACTTTGGAATATCTCTCGTGAAAAAAATTTTCAGGTCTTAGAAAAATCCACTGGACATTCTCGAGATATTCTAGGTCTTCTAGCTTTTTTATGTGAAACGTGCAGATGGGTCGCACTTCTGGTAGACGGGCCGCCGGATTTTTTTGCGAAGCAATCATCTGTAGCAAAATAACCGCCTTCTGCGTGCAGAGAACCACGAAGGTAGAGGCTACATGTCCTATATTTTGGACGTATCAAGCATTGTTTTACGGTTTTATCCACTTGTCAACCGAATAAGCACTATACTACAGGTCGATATGAGTTTCTGGTTACTGACCTTTTCACATGTTATTCTGGAGTAATTGAAAGTCACTGCAGAGTGAACTAAGGCATCGGGCGGCAGGCCTGTACGACTTTTCCCTCGAGTGAAAATACCATTTGCTCAATTTTTTACTTTCAAGCAGGTAAATTATGCTGTTGTGGATTCTTGAATTTGACATTTTAAAATATTTTTTCCTGCTGCTTTACATTCAGAGGTCATGAAAATGAGTTTCGCGCGTATTGATTTCCTATGGTCTTCGCATCTGACAGGATTTGACCGGGATTTGACCTCTGATGCAAAGTTTTAGCATTCTCTTTTTAAGAGCTATTGCTTTTTACTACGACTAAATAATCTCTAAACTAGAAATACGTGTATCGCAGAATCTCGCGAAGCTAGAGGGAGGCCCATAAAATGTCAGGGATGGGAAGGCGGGAGAAAAATAGAGTAAATTGTGTAACTGGGGAGGGATAACCTGGGACCAAGCACCGCAGTGGGGGAAAAGGCAAAAAAAAGACGGGGTCATGAATATCCACCACTAGCCAACGACACTGAGGTGAATAATTGTTTTAGTATAGAAAACAATGAGATAATTGAGCGCAAAAATGATGATTTTTAACTCATTTACTATTTCCAAAGGTTAAAATTTTGGCGCGCAATGACCGAACGGCCGTCGCGTTTTTTTTGCCGATTAGCTCTTGCGGGGAAATTTCTTCAAAACAAGTTGTGAATTCTACCTTATCAATCCTTTAAATGGGTCATCCTAAAATGAATTGACCCATTTTTAAAATTGAATGAAGAACACTTTACTTTTCACCTACAGTACAAACATTCTGGTGCGTTTGCTAACCGTAAATATGAAGAAATTTCTTACCCCAAAAATCAGAAAAATGTGCGAGCCCGTTCTAGTAACTCTATTGAAAATGCGACCCCATTATAGTCAATCCAGTCGTGAAAAAAAAAATACCTTGCACAGCCAAAAACTAACAGTAGCTTTGAGTGCACTTTTGCTTTTGTCCTACGATGTGTCAGAAATCAACATTCGTTACTTCAAATGAGACTTTCGTTAAAAAACAAAATCAATATTTTTATCTGATGGTGACACAATTCAACAATCCAATTATGATGAACAAAATTATTTCCCAAATAATGACCGGGAAAGCGCCATTAAAAAAAAACATAATAAACGGTCGTTAACTTGCCTAGTCCCTAAGCGTCATTATTTCGCGCGGCCAAAGCGTTTCGGGTCACGTGGTCCAAGCGAAAATGTGAGGCCGTTCCCCATCCGTTTGCTTCGGATACGTCACCGAAGTGAATTGACCGAGAGGGACTGGGAAAACGCCGTACAGGGACTAGGCAAGTCGTTAACAACAAACCTTTGGTGCGACAGTCAAATCACTCTCAAGCCAAACTCCTCCTTTTACAAGACTGGAAGCAGGGTTTCAAAAATCTCTACGGGTTGTATGTAGGACGTTTTTTTATAACTGCCTTCTACCCTGGCCCCCTACCCTATCGTTTCTTTTTTGTCCTTGGTTCAGCTTTCGCGTGGTTACTTTACGAAACAGAAAAGAAAAACACACGGAAAAATCCGCCAGCTACGTAGGCTGGAATAACGTATGAGCACGCTGTACGATGTAATTAGCAGAGCTCCACAAACCTTTTCTTTCTTTTTCTGTAGCACCAGACGAAAATAGCGAACAACAACAGCAAAATAGCGGAGGTGACACCAAGTGAAATGTAAATAACGTTGTTATTTTCTGGTACAGATGCGGGCGTCGTGTTTTCTATGACTGCAAATAAAATATATATATATATTATATCTGACTGGATTTGATAAAACGTGGCTAAAGAAATTTAAAGTGCATTTTAACAATTTGACATCTTACTGGAATGGAAAGCAGTTAAAAGTCACTAGCTGAGGCTAAACACTGACAGAATTATTGCTGGTTATAGACGGTAAAGTTCTCTCGCAGAAGAAGTAACACGATTTTGCGATGAAATAAACAACATTTGAAACGTCCAGAAATTGTTATCTTTTAGTCAGTCAAATCGTGAGGCCCATGGCTCAGTGTCGGCAGAAAACAGATCAAGAATGCACAATCTTTGAGTACAGAATAGGCTTTCAAAGACAAAATCACCTAAACTAAACACTCACGAAGCGTTTTTATGCTTGGCACAAAGTATTCCGGTAACACGAGCTCAACCGCACGTACCTGAGATTAGTCTGTCAACAC